>NC_136803.1:25003672-25153672 GCF_951216825.1 Electrona antarctica | reverse complement strand
CCCCCGGAAATGCTTTGGCAATGTCTCGGGACCCCCGCCCCGCCCCCTCCCGACCCCCAATATAAATTGACTGCTACAATAACCTTAAACCATTTTGGGCGGGAACCCCTTTTGGTGTTTTAAGCATTGTTATAATTTAGCTATTGAAAAATAGCAGATCTACAAGCTCATAGCGCGCCACCGAGTGGCGCGCTATGAGCTTGTAGATCTGCTATTTTTGAAAAATCGTGAAAATAAATTTAAAAAAAACTTTTTTTTTTTTTTTAAATAATTTGGGGACCCCCTAAAATAATTTGGCGACCCCCCCGAGGGGTCGCGACCCACGGGTTGAGAACCCCTGCACTACATAACATAGTGTATTGCCTCAGTAAACTATAGGATCCCACAGAATGCAGAGAGACAGTGTAGTGCCTCAAGAAACTACAGGATCACGGGTAAACCAAAAAAACGATGTTCTATCACAATGTAAATCTTATGAGTGGCATCCTCCACCCTCCTTTTTTATTTCATCATGAATCATGATGAAATGCACTGTATACTTTGTGTTGTTTATTGGACTGTTGACTTGAGAGTTGACTGTATAATATGAGATTCTTTCCCGGGTCGATCAATCAATCAACCTGTCAATCAATCCCTTGTTTCAGGAGGGCCAATCCAGATGAGCAGCCCGCCAGCTCCCGGTCGAGGCCGGACCGAAGAGAGCCGGCCCCTTACCCGACGGCCGGCAAGCCCCCTGTCCGCGTGCCGGCCGCCGCCCCGCCGCCCCAGCCGCCCGGTGGGCACCCCGCCGCCCCCCGCGTGGGGCAGCAGCAGCAGCGCGACCGGGCGGTCCTGAGGCAGGACGTGCCGCCGTCGGCCGCCGCCGCGCACAGGGGCGCCCCGGCACCGGCCTACCGCCACGCCAGCCCCGGGCGCTACATCAGCCCTGAGCGCTACCAACCAGGGGGCAGGTAGGGCCTTGTTTACAGTTATTTACATGATCACAAATTTGGACACGTGAGGTTTCCACTACAGGCCCCAGAACCAAGAGGGAGAACCGAAGCGCGATGGACATGCTGGCCGTATATCACGGCTGGCGCCCAGACACATGAACGAGGCGAAAGCGGTTTGGTCCAATGGGCTTGACTCACGAGCTTGCTCACGGGGTTGTGCACGGAGGTGACACTACTGTGCATGGAGGTGACACTACTGTGCACGCGAGACGATGCAAAACGTGTCCCATAGACCCAAATAGGCCCCGCCTGTCACACTTTTCTGTCTGTCTGTCTGTCTGTCTGTGTGTCACGCTGTAACACCGCCCGCCCGCCACCAGTTTTGTGTGTCAGAGTGCCACAACAGCTTCGTTCGCTTCCCGCGTTTACGCGTCTTACTTGTTAAGATGAAAAACTTAAGATATATAGTACTTTAACAAGTAAGACGCGTAAACGCGGGAAGCGAACAAAGCTGTTGTGGCACTCTGACACACACACACTGGTGGCGGGCGGGCGGTGTTACAGCGTGACACACAGACAGACAGACAGACAGACAGTTTTGGCCAGCTTCTATAGTTAGTGCTCACTTCGTTCGCAATCACTTCGTTCGCAACTATATATCTTAAGTTTTTCATCCTATCTAGCACTGTGCAAACAAAAATGCAATTGTCTCCACCAGGCCGAAGGCATGGGGAGAGAGTATGTTTTGCACTCCGTCCGTGTGTGTCCTTCCGTCCGTCTGTCCTTCCGTCCGTCCGTTATCAGCTAATCTCCGGTACCGTTGGCCCGATCCATGCCAAACTTTGCACACACACTCCATGGACACGACATGCCACTCATTCTTTTCCAAATCAGCCTCATGGTGGCGCTATAACAGGCCATTTCCTGTTTTTAGCTATAACTTCATCGATCTGTATACAACTTATGTATGCGCACTCCCTAGAGGCCATGGAAAAACATTGTCCCTGCATCCCTCCACATCTGCCGGTTATAGCGCCACCATGAGGCCGATTTCTGCTAAACACATTGCTTATGTTAGTCGCACAGATTTCATCCAAATCTCACGCAAATCGGTACACATGATCTCTGTAGTCATGTGATCAAGACGATTCTGTTGGATTTATCAGATTCTACACTGATTGGCTAACATTGCCTTCTAAAGTTTTCAGGAGTGGCCCGTTTCGTTCAAAATGCTGCACATGTCCTGCTCATCCAGAATTCTATCCTCAGAGATTCGATGAGTGATCTGGCTCTGCATTTCCTCAACAAAATTAAGAAAATTGTTGCACAAAACAAACAAACAAAAAAACATGTTTATATTACTCCTAAACATTTTGCCAAACATCTCACACACTCCTATCCTCCTGGTGGAATTCTAAATTCAATCATGAAATCGCAATTATGTGTTTGACAACAACTCTCATGATGTCATCGTGACAGGGAGCAGCGGTACGCCAGCCCGGGACGCTACATCAGCCCGGAGCGCCATCCTCATCCTCCCGGGGCACGGGAGCAGCGCTACGCCAGTCCCGCCCAGCGCTACATCAGCCCAGAGCGCCAGCCCGGAGCCAGGGAGCAGCGCTACGCCAGTCCCGGCCGCCACCTCAGCCCCGAGCGCCAGCAACCCGGTAGAGCGCACCACCAACATCACGCCGCCAGCCCCGACGCCTACGGCTACCGGGACAGGAGACAGCCCGACCCCAGGCACAAGAACCCCATGATGGGAGTAATGTAGGGCATGTGGTTCCCAAACCTGTTCATGTCAAGGACCCCTACATCGACATTTATTAGCCCGCGGACCCCCATTTGAAAAGATATGCCAGGGACCCCCATAAGAGAGGATTTTTACGGCTCTAGCAGTGATTAATTTAATTTCAAGGACCCCCAATTTATATTGTAAAATCAATGTTAATTTAACTCTGAGGGCTAAACCCCTTATCCCTAAACTTCTTTGCCTTTTTTACTATTTTGAAATACATTTTTAAATAGTTCAACTAGCCACTCTACATTGACACGTTGTGAGCTTGTAGACTGGCCATTTTAACTATTCAAAAATGTTTTGCGAAATAGTAAAAAAAGGCAAAGAAGTTTAGGGATAAGGGGTTTAGCGGTGACGAAAATTGAGCCCTGAGAGTGTACAATTGGAACCAAATGGACCCGTTAAAATGTGGTTCCATTTGTACACTCTCAGAGTTACAGACCCATAAGGGTCTGTAACCCATTTGGTTCCAAACTATCATTTTACCTATACAGAAACACTGTAAACACTCGCTGTACTGTTTGTTTTGAGGTGAAAACGGAAAAATACAGCAAGAAGTGTTTCTGCAGGTATAACACCAGCACAATACTCCAGTGATACTGATGATAACTGGTATAACACCAGCACAATACTCCAGTGATACTGATAACTGCTGGCTATAGAGGGTAAGGAATGTATTTATTGTTTTGCTATGTACCGTAAACACAGGGCAACGTTATACATACAGTACTATGCCTTAACGTGGAAGTGTGTCACCTTCCAAAAAGAACAGATCTACAACACAAGCTAGCAACACGTCACACGTTGATGCGTGCCACACCATGATGCAACGCGTCACACGATGCGTTGATGCGTGCCACACCATGATGCAACGCGTCACACGATGCGTTGATGCGTGCCACACCATGATGCAACGCGTCACACGATGCGTTGATGCGTGCCACACCATGATGCAACGCGTCACACGATGCGTTGATGCGTGCCACACCATGATGCAACGCGTCACACGATGCGTTGATGCGTGCCACACCATGATGCAACGCGTCACACGATGCGTTGATTGGTGTCGTTTAGTTGCCAACAAAAGAACTGTTCTTTTGTTGGCAACTAAACAACACCGTCCGCACTACAGATTATGAAATAATCCTGTCCAATTGAACGTGATAGTTGAAGCGATGCTGCCCTAGGAAGATAATTTAACGTGGGGTTTGTCCAATAACCTGCCGTAGGCTATATATCAGTGTGTTAAAGTGATTTTCTGCCATAAATTACTCTAGGCCCTGTTCAGACTGGCAGCCCAAATCTGATGTGTGGCCTATGCAGATTTGTGTTTAGTTGTTATTCTATCCATTTCTGCAAATCCGATTTGAATCACGTTACTAGCCTTGTTCAGGCTGAATGAAACCGATCTGGATTGAAAATCTGATTTGGGGGCAGGTAATTAAAGTCTTGAGCAGCTAAACCCCCCCCCACACCCACCGAATGAACAAGTGAAAACCGACATAGGAGTGAAACCAGAAATGAATGAATGAAACCAGAAATGAATGAGTGAGAAGGTGTGCGGTTATAGAACAAGGAATCATATGTGATAACTCTTAAGACTCTTATACAAATACACGTGTTTGTGTTTTTAATGTTTGCCATAATAGTACACTATGGAAATGTGTATAAAGATTCGCTGGCGTTCGGTTTTACTTTTTAAACTATAGGGCTGAAAATGCACATTATTCTACTTAAATTCAACTCTTGCAGCAATCCTGCAAAAACAGTAATTCATATACATACATTTTAAGGATTCAAGGAATTGACTGTAATAAAGATAGATCACTTTGACTAGACTAGACTTCAATAATAACGAACGGAAAGACGGGAAAACTGACTCGGCAAACAGGAAAGGGAAATGTCTTTATCGTCCTTGATGTTTTGTCCATTGGACTTCCTGCACTGACACCCTCCCAGCGGCTGTTTTGTATTTGATATTTTTACAACTTTGTTTTTGTTCTATTTCATTTTTTTTTCCTTGGGTGGTCGGCGCTGACAGATTTACACTTGTTATGTACGCTTAACACTCCCAACATGAGTTCTGCGAGAATAATAGAATTTGTCTGTGATGTTTCGAGTTAAAATGGCTGAATGAGTAGCTCGCATAAACTCTCTTGCTGCAGAAGCAATCGAACAAAGTTGGTGAAATTCCCTGCTTAACTGTCACACCATGAAATGTCATTACTAACATATTTAATCTTGTGCTATGAAAATCCGTACTTACCGAAGTGTTTCACGAATGCTCTGATTTATACTTGCTGTCAAATAGATGTATGATTTTCTTTTTTAATAGGCTATATATATACTCCATTTATTTTGCATTAAATACATTTGAAAGAACCTCCGCCTCCTCCGCCGCTTGTGAGCCAAATTATTTCACCCAATTTACGTCTCATTTCCACCAATTAGCCAAATTAGCCGTGTTTTTAAAAAGTCAAAAGTGTGAAACGCCCATGAGTCATCGTTAAAATATTCTGCCTCATTTCTCTTTTGCAAAAACTATCTTAAGATCAAATTAGCCTTCCGAGATGACTGATAAGACCAGCAACGGCGTTCTGATAATAACTAAATCATCCCCTGACAATTGGAGCCGGGACAAACCTCCGCTGTGGAGGAAATGATTAGTGCACAATTTGCTCTCCCGAATTGAAGATGAATCTGATTGACAAAATTAGACTTGGAAATGGGGGACAATTAGAATGTGTGGAGAAGGCTGTTTTTTTTCCCCCTCTCTAATCTGTTAAGTGTTTAATTAGTGTCAGAGCCGTCAGAGACTGAGGTCTGTGCAGAGCTCTGCGTCACCTCGGTCCCTTTCCTGTGTGGCCCAAAGTAAACTGCAGATTAGTCTGCATTCTATTCTATGGCTGAATGCTTGATCGTTTTGTTTTGCCTCCCAACGTCTGGCTCTCAGAAAGTCCTTTGGACTTTTTCTAAGGTTTGTTTAGAGTACTTTAACCCATTCAGGCCTGACGTCGAAATTAAAAAAAAAAAAAAATTCTAAATCATGAAAATGTTCTGAAAGATTTGAGTCACATGTTAACGATTTTTCAAAAATAGCAGATCTACAAGCTCGTAGCGCGCCACTCGGTGGCGCGCTATGAGCTTGTAGATCTGCTATTTTCCAATAGCTAAAGCATATAACATAATGCTAACACCAAAAGGGGTTCCCGCCAGTGCGATTTCGAGTGTGATTTCTTTAAAATCTCCACGAGGCAGAAAAGCAGTGGAGATGGCGTTTACTTTCGCGCACGTGCGTACCTGCGTGCGTGTGTCCGTGCACGTTACCACCGGTGGTGAAAAGTAACTTAAAAGTACTGTAAACCTGCACTGTGTTGCTTTCCTCTAGTACCCCCGGATTTGAACCCGTTTTCCTGTGCAAGTGCTGACATTGTTTTTACCATTGAGCTAATAGAGCCAGTCTCAGGGGATACATTGAATCTTGACCTTCAAAGTCTGTGTCAGATCCTGTGTCTAGTTGAGACAGGACCTTTGCATGATCTAAAATTCTAAATGTCTCAATAGTAGTACAGGGAGACTATAAATACAACCACCCTTTAAGTACAATGTTGAGGTACTTTTACTTTACTTTATTACTCCGACTACAAATGTGACTAAATTTGACTGAGGGACTGCCATTGGAATTTTTGGAATTTTCGACCCACCAGTTTTGGAGATATGGCTTACAGAGTAATGTCTTGCAGAAAACAGCGAGTTGAGAAAACAGGCTTGAAAGGTTCACTTCTGTGGTCTCTAACATCACACCTAGCTACATGTTTAAGCATTTATTTCATATTTACATGTCGATTTCAGCTCTGACACTTATTTCAGACATGCTCTAGTATGTGAAGAGTCTGCCTGTGCTATTAACTCATTAAAAAAAAAAAAAGGGTTTCTCCTCTGGTGAAAAGCTGTAATTTGCGCGATAGCAGTCTCTCAGTCAAATCTGGTCACAAATGGTGGCCAACATTTTAAGACGTTTGAGTGTGAAACAGGCACTTGCTGGAAAACGAGCATGCATGCAATGCAAACCTATATACCGCTACAGAAAGTTAGGCTATTTTAGACCGACTGACTAACCATAAATACAACATAGCATTCCCTTTAAAGGGGAAAGCCACTTCAACAGTTGAGATATTTATCAATATTTATAAACCATGAGACCCCTTGTCAGAGCCAGGGCCCCTGAAAGCACTATTCATCTAACTATCCGTGCGTGCCTGTTTGTCCTCCCGTGTGCGTGTGCAAGAATGTTTCATTTATCTTAACGAGCAACAAGCCCCCGGTGGTTTCTAATCCCCGCTCACCACGCAGCATACCGGTGAGATATTATCCAGCACTTTTTCTAAGGTTTGTTTAGACTACTTTAACCCATTCAGGCCTGACGTCGAAATTTAAAAAAAATGTTTTCTAAATCATGAAAATGTTCTGAAAGATTTGAGTCACATGTTAACGATTTTTCAAAAATAGCAGACCTACAAGCTCGTAGCGCGCCACTCGGTGGCGCGCTATGAGCTTGTAGATCTGCTATTTTCCAATAGCTAAAGCATATAACATAATGCTAACACTAATGCTAATGCTAACACCAAAAATGCTAACACCACGCAGCATACCGGTGAGATATTATCCAGCACCCCAGGCTGAACAGCCTTATTTTTCAGGGTCGTGCCAAAAGTCTACTGTTGGTGTTCATTTTCTCGACTAAAACTATGACGGAAAATGTTTGTCGACTGCCTTTTTTCCACTACATCCTGACAGTTTTCTGAAAAAGCTATGTTTCTGTCAGTGGTTCTTCCGATTTTTCAAAAATAGCAGACCTACAAGCTCGTAGCGCGCCACTCGGTGGCGCGCTATGAGCTTGTAGATCTGCTATTTTTCAATAGCTAAAGCATAACATAATGCAAACTAAACTTTAGATTAGAATAAACTATGCCTTGAATTTGATGACTAAAACTATGACAATTTCGTCAACAAACTAGATGAAAATGTTTGGGAGGGACTAGTTGGGAAGAGATCCAGTAGAACTAACTAAAGACAAGCCATCTTATGCTTGTTTCGGCGCTGGTGTCGCGCCTCCGAAAATAACGATCTACAAGCTCTGTGAACTTGTACCCGTATGTAGATTGTCTATTTTCGGCACATAATGCTACAGTACATATAAATCAGGCGTTACACCATCACAGCCTAAATCGACTGTAGATGACAAAAATCGTATGATATTTAGTCAACTTAAACTACCATTCCAAATGACGAAAATAGGATTAGCCTATATACGAGGACTAAAACAAAATCAAAATGTGTTGTCAACATTTACACTGATCTACAAGCTCGGAGCGTGCACGCTCTGACAACGCAACACACTCCAAGTGTTCACACGTGAGTATTGAAGAACTGTAAGTACAAATTTGAGATACTTTTGCTTTACTAAAGGGGTACAGGCTTTAGTTTAGATATACTATTGATCAGACTCTCATTAGACCGACAACCTACCAACCCTAGCCTAACCGCAAGCACGGGAGCAGAGCATGTTGGACCGCATGTCCGACCGTTGTTTCCGCATGTCGGTCAGTCGGTGTGTCTAAACTGCGTGTGCGCCCCTACAAAAGTACGTCAATGTACAGTATAATTTCCCATAATGTGAACCATTTTCTCTAATATTGAGAAATCTATTAAACCCATTTTGACCTGAGATCAGATTCTAAAAATGTCTTCTACATCCTGACAGTTTTCTGAAAAAGCTATGTTTCTATGTCAGTCGTTCTTCGATTTTTCAAAAATAGCAGACCTACAAGCTCGTAGCGCGCCACTCGGTGGCGCGCTATGAGCTTGTAGATCTGCTATTTTTCAATAGCTAAAGCATAACATAATGCTAATTAAGTGAAAGTAAAAGTGGCTACGTTTGTATGTGGCTTTGATAAATATTGAACAGATGAAACGCATTGACAGGAGCCCATGTGACTCGATAACTACATTGGGTCCATTTGAACACGGGTTATAAAGTTTTTTATTTTTTCCCATTTCCTGAAAAGTAACTGTATTGCAACATACGAGGTTTCCACCCCGACGGAGACGCCATTGTGTTTAACGATTTGACCAATAGACTTTAACCAATCTAGGCCTGACGTCGAAATAAGAAAAATGCTCGCTCTGAAAGAATATATATTCAAAGATTTGTGCCGCATTTTTACGATTTTTCAAAAATAGCAGACCTACAAGCTCGTAGCGCGCCACTCGGTGGCGCACTACGAGCTTGTAGATCTGCTATTTTTCAATAGCTAAAGTATAACATAATGCTAAGTTAAAACACCAAAAGGGGTTCCCGTCGAGAATGTGTTAAAGAGCAGCTCTATAGCAATGAATAGTTGTGGTCACTTTCCCCTGCACTGCCAAAGACAATAAACGTATATAGCACGGAGGAATTGATTGTACTTAATGTCCATTAAACGTAAGCGCTGATAGGTAAGTGTGGACGGCCTGTAAGCACTCTACCGAGACGCACTTACCTTTCAGCGTGGCCTAATGCATATTCCATGTTTGTGTAATCAGTCATGTTCCGTGTGCGAGTGCGTTTGTGTGTGTAGTACCTTCCCCAATGTGCGGTACCTGGCCCTGACTTTAAAGCTGCACTATGTAACTTTTCTCTTCCATTTGACTTTTCTCTACCCCGGATTTGAACCCGCGGGTCCCGGCGCAAGTGCTGACATTTTTTACCATTGAGCTAATAGAGCCGGCCTTGCTTGCTCGAGGGATACACTGAATCTTGACCATCACTGGGTCAAAATGTGTCAGCGGATTCACCCGTTATCACTGTATTAAATAGACGAAATCAACCGTTATCAGGACGTTGGAATTATGGCCATACTGGCATACTAGACATTGTGGTGTCACGTGTCATTTCCAACTCTATTGTCGGCGCATGGAAACTAGGGGCTACTAATATATACTATTCTCTGCCTATCGGGACGTAACTCGGACGGCGCTGAGTCGGGTCTGGTGGCCTTCGCAACGCTCGGCACGGCGACTCGCTCGGCTAGCGCCTCGCTCGGCGGTGCCTCACGTGGCTCAAGGCCACCAGACACGGCGCGCCTCCGTCATTGACATCAGTGACACAAAAATACCATTATCACCCGTCACAATAGGTGATAATGACATACTGAAACAGTGAGTATGTGGAAAATGTCCATACTGGGCCCATTGCATGGTCCTGATGACGGTTGATTTCGCATATTCTATGCACTGAAACAGTCGAATGGGGTGGTCAGATCCTGTGTCTTAGGTGAGACATGACCTTTGACCACGATCATCTTCGTTTCCTTTCGGCTGTTCCCTTCGGAACAGCGAATCATCTGCCTCCACGCTGTCCTAGCTGCCTCCTCTTCTCTCACACCCAACTAACTTCATGTCCTCTTTCACTACATGCATACATCTACAATTTGGTCTTCCTCTAGGCCTCCTGCCTGGCAGTTCCAACCTCAACATCCTCCTACTCCTACCGATATGCTCACTATCCCTCCTCATGTACATGTATTGTATTTACATACTGGCTACTATGTAGTGTCGTGTGTGTGTGTGTGTGTGTGTGTGTGTGTGTGTGTGTGTGTGTGTGTGTGTGTGTGTGTGTGTGTGTGTGTGTGTGTGTGTGTGTGTGTGTGTGTGTGTGTGTGTGTGTGTGTGTGTGTGTGTGTGTGTGTGTGTGTGTGTGTGTGTGCTCTGGTTTTTATATCTTTGTGGGGACACAAATCTGTTTACACAGTCACGTCATGGGGACCAGTTACGGTATGGGGACAAAAAAGCTAGTCCCCACGAGGGAAACCGTTAAAAAACCAACCCAGGAGATGCTTTATATGTGCCTGTGAGGTTTTTAGCCTTGGCCCATAAGGGACGTTTTTTGATCATCGTGTGTGTGTAAGTGGTGCTCAGTATCTCCCCCTAAGGGTTTTAGCTGCTATTGCACTCATTACATTCTCACACACACTTTTGTGGCCGCACCCACATCATTATGTGGCCCCACCCACCCTGTTCCCCACAAGGAGGGATTATACCATCAAATTGAGTGTTAACAGGTGTAACAGAACAGGAGATTCCAGAACAAGGCAGTGAAGATGGAAGCAAAAGCAAAACACAAGGTAAGCTATTTTTTTCTGAATGAACAATTAATAAAAACAGTGCTCAACCACAGATATTTGAAAGATCACTATAACCAGTATTTGACCATAACATTTTGTGAATTAGCTCTGATTATTAAGATAGCTCAGTTAGCTAAGTTAGCTCATAACATTTTGTGAATTAGCTCTGATTATTAAGCTAGCTCAGTTAGCTAAGTTAGCTCAAATGGCTCACATGGGCTGAAGACAGTTTAGATCAGTTAGAGGGATTGCTTTTCCTGTACTTTCAGGTTAGTAATGACCTTAAAACTACTGTTTTGTAACACAAATAATTTTGTGATGAAGTTAAGATACTTAGCTTCAGTTTAGCTTCAGATATAAGGATGATGTTGTTTGGTGGTAATTTCATGTAATGTAATCCAATGTGGGCTCCTGAAACGTTTTTTTTGCTATTATTTTCTGTGAAAATAGTCAGAATGGGTATACAATTTCGTTTTTGTGTTAGGACTTTCTACTGTATAAAGTATATATGTTGAGTTTGGTCCAGTTTGTAGTGTTGTAGCATTAGCTTCCTTTAGCTGCTGTCTTTCTGTGTAGCACTGTAGCAGTGCAGCCAGTGACTCTGCAATGATGTGATATTAAAGAAAATGGTAATAATAGGCAGAATAATTGAAACATCAGAAGACGTCCCCATGATGCACATTAGCACGGGGTCCCCAATATGCATGTTTTAAGATGTGTGTGTGTGTGTGTATTTATGCAAGCTTGAAGGCAAAATAATTGAAACTTCAGAAGACGTCCCCGTGATGCACATTTAGCACGGAGTCCCCAAGATGCATGTTTTAAGATGTGTGAGTGTGTTTGTTTGTGTGTGTATTTATCTCCCCGTGATGCACATTAGCTTAAAGTGTGTTAAATGTCCCCATATATCACAAAACTGAAAGTGTGTTCTAAATACCTACTATCTATCTACTATTTAGTATGACTGTCCGTTCTCTCAGACACTCACTATGTATAATTATGTCAATTTAACAACATAGCCGCAGCCAACTGGTGGTGTTTTTTCCTTTACTGGGGCTTATCAGACTTAACATTATGGTAATGTTTCGGGCCGGGCTAAGCCTTGGGTTTGACCAGTTCGGGTCCAGGCTTTAATTGTCAGGCCCGTTGAGAACTCTAACAGCATGTATGTCCCCGTGACGCACATTAGCCTAAAGTAAAGGGCATTAAAAGTCTAAATATTGTAGATCACATAATAGGCAGAATAATTGAAACATCAGAAGACGACCCCATGATGCACATTAGCACGGGGTCCCCAATATGCATGTTTTAAGATATGTGTGTGTGTGTGTGTGTGTATTTATGCAAGCTTGAAGGCAAAATATTGAAACTTCAGAAGATGTCCCCATGATACACATTTAGCGCGGAGTCCCCAAGATGCATGTTTTAAGATGTGTGTGTGTGTTTGTTTGTGTGTATGTATTTATATGTCCCCGTGATGCACATTAGTTAAAGTGTGTTAAAGGTCCCCATATATCACAGAACTGAAAGTGTGTTCTAAATACCTACTATGTAACAAAATGGTATATTGGACTACATCAGGATGTTGTAATACTAGTAACATTATCTTACATGAGTTATTTCGAACTCGCTTTTATCCAAAGCAACTTCCAATAAGTGCATTCAACATTGATAGTCAAGTGCACTACTTTCACATGCCTAACTCTTTTAAATATTCAATGAATCTTATTCTAAACAGATGTTGAATGAAATGCCTGCAACAGGGGGTGGAGACTCCCCCACAGACACACATGGCTCCAGCAGTTGCCAAGACATCCACTTCCATTGAAAAGGTAAATGGGGAGAGCACACCTTACAAGGATGTTGTGTAATGTCCTAATGTCTAGTATGACTGTCCGTTCTCTCACACACTCACTCGGTATAATGATGTAAATTTAACAACATAGCCGCAGCCAACTGGTGGTGTTTTTTCCTTTACTGGGGCTTATCAGACTTAACATTATTGTAATGTTTCGGGCCGGGCCAAGTCTTGGGTTGGACCAGTTCGGGTCCAGGCTTTATTGTCAGGCCCGTTGAGAACTCTAACAGCATGTATGTCCCCGTGACGCACATTAGCCTAAAGTAAAGGGCATTAAAAGTCTAAATATTGTAGATCACATAATAGGCAGAATAATTGAAACATCAGAAGACGACCCCATGATGCACATTAGCACGGGGTCCCCAATATGCATGTTTTAAGATGTGTGTGTGTGTTGGTTTGTGTGTGTATTTATATGTCCCCGTGATGCACATTAGCTTAAAGTGTGTTAAATGTCCCCATATATCACAAAACTGAAAGTTTGTTCTAAATACCTACAATCTATCTACTATTTAGTATGACTGTCCGTTCTCTCACACACTCACTCGGTATGATTATTTCAATTTAACAACATAGCTGCAGCCAACTGGTGGTGTTTTTTCCTTTACTGGGGCTTATCAGACTTAACATTATAGTAATGTTTCGGGCCGGGCTAAGCCTTGGGTTTGACCAGTTCGGGTCCAGGCTTTAATTGTCAGGCCCGTTGAGAACTCTAACAGCATGTATGTCCCCGTGACGCACATTAGCCTAAAGTAAAGGGCATTAAAAGTCTAAATATTGTAGATCACATAATAGGCAGAATAATTGAAACATCAGAAGACGACCCCATGATGCACATTAGCACGGGGTCCCCAATATGCATGTTTTAAGATGTGTGTGTGTGTGTGTATTTAGGCAAGCTTGAAGGCAAAATATTGAAACTTCAGAAGACGTCCCCATGATGCACATTTAGCACGGAGTCCCCAAGATGCATGTTTTAAGATGTGTGTGTGTGTGTTTGTGTGTGTGTATTTATATGTCCCCGTGATGCACATTAGCTTAAAGTGTGTTAAATGTCCCCATATATCACAGAACTGAAAGTGTGTTCTAAATACCTACTATGTAACAAAATGGTATATTGGACTACATCAGGATGTTGTAATACTAGTAACATTATCTTACATGAGTTATTTCGAACTCGCTTTTATCCAAAGCAACTTCCAATAAGTGCATTCAACATTGATAGTCAAGTGCACTACTTTCACATGCCTAACTCTTTTAAATATTCAATGAATCTTATTCTAAACAGATGTTGAATGACATGCCTGCAACAGGGGGTGGAGACTCCCCCACAGACACACATGGCTCCAGCAGTTGCCAAGACATCCACTTCCATTGAAAAGGTAAATGGGGAGAGCACACCTTACAAGGATGTTGTGTAATGTCCTAATGTCTAGTATGACTGTCCGTTCTCTCACACATTCACTTGGTATAATGATGTAAATTAAACAACATAGCCGCAGCCAACTGGTGGTGTTTTTTCCTTTACTGGGGCTTATCAGACTTAACATTATGGTAATGTTTCGGGCCGGGCCAAGCCTTGGGTTGGACCAGTTCGGGTCCAGGCTTTATTGTCAGGCCCGTTGAGAACTCTAACAGCATGTATGTCCCCGTGACGCACATTAGCCTAATGTAAAGGGCATTAAAAGTCTAAATATTGTAGATCACATAATAGGCAGAATAATTGAAACATCAGAAGACGACCCCATGATGCACATTAGCACGGGGTACCCAATATGCATGTTTTAAGATGTGTGTGTGTATTTATGCAAGCTTGAAGGCAAAATAATTGAAACTTCAGAAGACGTCCCCATGATGCACATTTAGCACGGAGTCCCCAAGATGCATGTTTTAAGATATGTGTGTGTTTGTTTGTGTGTGTGTATTTATATGTCCCCGTGATGCACATTAGCTTAAAGTGTGTTAAATGTCCCCATATATCACAGAACTGAAAGTGTGTTCTAAATACCTACTATGTAACAAAATGGTATATTGGACTACATCAGGATGTTGTAATACTAGTAACATTATCTTACATGAGTTATTTCGAACTCGCTTTTATCCAAAGCAACTTCCAATAAGTGCATTCAACATTGATAGTCAAGTGCACTACTTTCACATGCCTAACTCTTTTAAATATTCAATGAATCTTATTCTAAACAGATGTTGAATGACATGCCTGCAACAGGGGGTGGAGACTCCCCCACAGACACACATGGCTCCAGCAGTTGCCAAGACATCCACTTCCATTGAAAAGGTAAATGGGGAGAGCACACCTTACAAGGATGTTGTGTAATGTCCTAATGTCTAGTATGACTGTCCGTTCTCTCACACACTCACTCGGTATAATGATGTAAATTAAACAACATAGCCGCAGCCAACTGGTGGTGTTTTTTCCTTTACTGGGGCTTATCAGACTTAACATTATGGTAATGTTTCGGGCCGGGCCAAGCCTTGGGTTGGACCAGTTCGGGTCCAGGCTTTATTGTCAGGCCCGTTGAGAACTCTAACAGCATGTATGTCCCCGTGACGCACATTAGCCTAATGTAAAGGGCATTAAAAGTCTAAATATTGTAGATCACATAATAGGCAGAATAATTGAAACATCAGAAGACGACCCTATGATGCACATTAGCACGGGGTACCCAATATGCATGTTTTAAGATGTGTGTGTGTATTTATGCAAGCTTGAAGGCAAAATAATTGAAACTTCAGAAGACGTCCCCATGATGCACATTTAGCACGGAGTCCCCAAGATGCATGTTTTAAGATATGTGTGTGTTTGTTTGTGTGTGTATTTATATGTCCCCGTGATGCACACTAGCTTAAAGTGTGTTAAATGTCCCCATATATCACAGAACTGAAAGTGTGTTCTAAATACCTACTATGTAACAAAATGGTATATTGGACTACATCAGGATGTTGTAATACTAGTAACATTATCTTACATGAGTTATTTCGAACTCGCTTGTATCCAAAGCAACTTCCAATAAGTGCATTCAACATTGATAGTCAAGTGCACTACTTTCACATGCCTAACTCTTTTAAATATTCAATGAATCTTATTCTAAACAGATGTTGAATGGCATGCCTGCAACAGGGGGTGGAGACTCCCCCACAGACACACTTGGCTCCAGCAGTTGCCAAGACATCCACTTCCATTGAAAAGGTAAATGGGGAGAGCACACCTTACAAGGATGTTGTGTAATGTCCTAATGTCTAGTATGACTGTCCGTTCTCTCACACACTCACTCGGTATAATGATGTAAATTTAACAACATAGCCGCAGCCAACTGGTGGTGTTTTTTCCTTTACTGGGGCTTATCAGACTTAACATTATGGTAATATTTCGGGCCGGGCCAAGCCTTGGGTTGGACCAGTTCGGGTCCAGGCTTTATTGTCAGGCCCGTTGAGAACTCTAACAGCATGTATGTCCCCGTGACACACATTAGCCTAATGTAAAGGGCATTAAAAGTCTAAATATTGTAGATCACATAATAGGCAGAATAATTGAAACATCAGAAGACGACCCCATGATGCACATTAGCACGGGGTACCCAATATGCATGTTTTAAGATGTGTGTGTGTATTTATGCAAGCTTGAAGGCAAAATAATTGAAACTTCAGAAGACGTCCCCATGATGCACATTTAGCACGGAGTCCCCAAGATGCATGTTTTAAGATATGTGTGTGTTTGTTTGTGTGTGTGTATTTATATGTCCCCGTGATGCACATTAGCTTAAAGTGTGTTAAATGTCCCCATATATCACAGAACTGAAAGTGTGTTCTAAATACCTACTATGTAACAAAATGGTATATTGGACTACATCAGGATCTTGTAATACTAGTAACATTATCTTACATGAGTTATTTCGAACTCGCTTTTATCCAAAGCAACTTCCAATAAGTGCATTCAACATTGATAGTCAAGTGCACTACTTTCACATGCCTAACTCTTTTAAATATTCAATGAATCTTATTCTAAACAGATGTTGAATGACATGCCTGCAACAGGGGGTGGAGACTCCCCCACAGACACAAATGGCTCCAGCAGTTGCCAAGACATCCACTTCCATTGAAAAGGTAAATGGGGAGAGCACACCTTACAAGGATGTTGTGTAATGTCCTAATGTCTAGTATGACTGTCCGTTCTCTCACACACTCACTCGGTATAATGATGTAAATTTAACAACATAGCCGCAGCCAACTGGTGGTGTTTTTTCCTTTACTGGGGCTTATCAGACTTAACATTATGGTAATGTTTCGGGCCGGGCCAAGCCTTGGGTTGGACCAGTTCGGGTCCAGGCTTTATTGTCAGGCCCGTTGAGAACTCTAACAGCATGTATGTCCCCGTGACGCACATTAGCCTAATGTAAAGGGCATTAAAAGTCTAAATATTGTAGATCACATAATAGGCAGAATAATTGAAACATCAGAAGACGACCCCATGATGCACATTAGCACGGGGTACCCAATATGCATGTTTTAAGATGTGTGTGTGTGTATTTATGCAAGCTTGAAGGCAAAATAATTGAAACTTCAGAAGACGTCCCCATGATGCACATTTAGCACGGAGTCCCCAAGATGCATGTTTTAAGATATGTGTGTGTTTGTTTGTGTGTGTGTATTTATATGTCCCCGTGATGCACATTAGCTTAAAGTGTGTTAAATGTCCCCATATATCACAGAACTGAAAGTGTGTTCTAAATACCTACTATGTAACAAAATGGTATATTGGACTACATCAGGATGTTGTAATACTAGTAACATTATCGTACATGAGTTATTTCGAACTCGCTTTTATCCAAAGCAACTTCCAATAAGTGCATTCAACATTGATAGTCAAGTGCACTACTTTCACATGCCTAACTCTTTTTACTATTCAATGAATCTTATTCTAAACAGATGTTGAATGACATGCCTGCAACAGGGGGTGGAGACTCCCCCACAGACACACATGGCTCCAGCAGTTGCCAAGACATCCACTTCCATTGAAAAGGTAAATGGGGAGAGCACACCTTACAAGGATGTTGTGTAATGTCCTAATGTCTAGTATGACTGTCCGTTCTCTCCCACACTCACTCGGTATAATGAAAGTGTGTTCTAAATACCTACTATCTATCTACTATTTAGTATGACTGTCTTTTATTGGTTTGGGTTTTATTGGTGTGTATTTGTTAACCCCCTGCACTGCATGTTTTGTATTGATTTTATTGTTGTATTGCACAAGTTGTTTTTCGTGCTAGGCCTGTCCCTTTTCTTTCCCCAAATGTATTTGAGCTAATTATATACTTTTCACTTTATTATCTTATCTGCCTCACTGATGTATTGCCCTAACCTTTTAATATATACTGTGTAGTTATATATAAATAAAGTTGTTACATTTTCCACAAATGCCTCTCGTACATTATTCCTGTTAAAGGGGAAGTTGGTCAAAGTTTACACTCTAGGGGTTCCTCCTGCCCCCTCAACCAGCGGGAGGTGGCGTAGTCAGGATATTAGTACCAATTTGTTCGCTTGTACAATTAAAATTGTTGTTCTACAATCTATGTGTAATTTATTTATGTCAACATTGTGCATTAGCTATGTCAGGATTGGGCAACTTTGATGATGGAGAGGGCCACTATATTTTCAGTCACTCCAGGGGGTCACAATGCATATACTGTCAAAAATAGCAAAAATAGCAGTCTACAAGCTCAAAATGTGTTGTGCTTTGATGCGTTTTGAGCTTGTAGATTGGCTATTTTTTAATTGGAAAACTGAATTATGTTTTAGCTATTTTTGAATTGGTTATGGTTTTGAATTATTATTATTATTATTATTATTATTTTCCCAAATGGATTCATATGGTATGTTACCTTAATAACTTAATTACAAATTAATTGGACATGAAAGAAGGCAATAACATTTTAATACTAGTATTAAGTCATCAAGGGCGTTTTACTAGTTAGTAATTACACTTGTTGCAAGGTCCCCATTAATCACATTAGAGCGGACCTTGTGTGAATTATTTAAATGATATTCAAATGAGGTCCCCATCAACCATGTTAACCAGATTTTTCACAAGTCCCCATATGGCATGGTCCAGCAATTACTTCATCAATTCTGATATTTAAAGTCGTGTATAAGCTTACAAAGCCATAGTTGTTATACCTGATTTTTTTCATAGCTGTATAACCTTTAGAAAGGGTGGTCCCCACGAGGGATGAAAAAAATGTTGGTCCCCACAAACCACAAAAACCAGTATGTGTGTGTGTGTGTGTGTGTGTGTGTGTGTGTATATTTAGAGAGAGATTCTTTATTAGTCCTTAACCCATTTAGGCCTGACGTCGAAATAAATAAAAAGTCTTCTGAAAGAATATTATATTCAAAGATTTGTGCCACATTTTCACGATTTTTCAAAAATAGCAGACCTACAAGCGCGCCACTCGGTGGCGCGCTATGAGCTTGTAGATCTGCTATTTTTCAATAGCTAAAGTATAACATAATGCTTAGTTAAAACACCAAAAGGGGTTCCCGACTTAACAGAAATGCATTTTGTGCCATACAGCCATCAAGAATTCAGGACACGGAAAACCACATCGATAATACACAGACAAATACACCAATGACTTTTCCTTAAGTGCAGCTACAACAATACACATCCCTTACACGACGTACTACTGTCCCACGTGGATAATGGGAGACATTATTTACCTGCAGTGCTGGTGAAATGTTTGTTCAAAAGTGCTATACTTTGTCACTGATAATAGCTTTTAGGGACCTGGTTCTTCTCTCCTCTTCTCTTCTCCTCCAAGTACACTTAGACATGCAACCAGAGCTGGGCATCTTACCGGGGAACCTTGCAAGTGTGAATACAAGTAAGACGCGCGAACGCGGGAAGCGAACGCAGCTCGTAAATTGCAATAACAACAATTAGAATAAATTACGTACTTTTTTAAGGTTTTTTTTAAGGTTTTTTTTAAGTTCTCTTTTTTTTAAGATTTTTAAAGTTACGTTTTTTAGTGTGTGCATGTGTGTGTGTCTTTTTTTTAAGGTTTTTTTAAAGTTTTTTTTTTAAAGTTTTTTTTTAAGTTAAGTTTTTTTTTAAGTTAAATTAAGGTGTGTGTGTGTGTGTGTGTGTGTGTGTGTGTGTGTGTGTGTGTGTGTGTGTGTGTGTGTGTGTGTGTGTGTGTGTGTGTGTGTGTGTGTGTGTGTGTGTGTGTGTTTTTGTGTGTGATACAGCTGCGCCCTCTGGTGGCGGGCCGGTGGTGTTACAGCGTGACACACACACACACAGACAGACACACAGACAGACAGTTTAGGCCAGCTTCTATAGTTAGTGCTCACTGCGTTTGGAAGTAGTGAAAATAGCAGATCTAACATGGATCTGGGTTGTGTGGCAGGTGCATGAAGCTGATTGGTTCGCTGTCCATGCGGTCTGAGAGACGACGCAGGACAACGTTGACTTCAACGGGTCGCAATCCGTCCTGAGCGTGTAGAGTACAGATTGACTATTTTCACTATAGTTTGGGGGTCCTGGGTAGACTGGGTCGTCGAATTTCTCTTTTGGGTCACGAGCTACCAACGTTGGTAACCCTTTCTTTTACAGTACAGTAATAACCATGAAATTACATGGTAATTACATGGTTATTACAAGGTAGTAAGGTGTAATTACTGGGTATTTACTAGGTAATTACATGGTAACTACAGGGTAATAAACACAACAATTACTAGGTAATTATCAAGTATTTTCTTGACTACTACCCGGTAATTACCATGTAATTATGAGTATTTACCAGGTAATTACATGGTAATGTAACCAGTAATTACTATGAAAACTAATCAGTAATTACTAGGTAATTAACAAGTATTTTCTTGACTACTACCCAGTAATTACCATGTAATTATGAGTATTTACCAGGTAATTACAGGTATTTACATGGTAATTACATGGTCATGTAACCAGTAATTACTATGAAAACTAATCAGTAATTACTAGGTAATTATCAAGTATTTTCTTGACTACTACCCAGTGATTATTAGTATTTGCCAGGTAATTACATGGTCATGTAACCAGTAATTACTCAGAAAATACAAAGTTTTCCCCAGTAAGTACTAGGTAATCCTTATGTATTTTCCTGCCAACTACCAGGAAATTATAACCTATATACTAGGTAGTTACCAGTTAATTACACTGTAAATACTGGATAATGGCCATGTAGTTACCTAGTATTTACTATACAATTCACTGACGACTACCAGGTATTTACCCATGAATTAATGAGCCATGTGTTATCAATCAATTGGTGCAGTTGACCGTGAGGCTGTTAATGACGGTATTTACATTGTAATTACCAGATATTAACCTGATAACTACCATGTATTACCCAGTCCATTACATGTTAACTACAGGGAAATATACCCAGTAAGTACTAGGTAATTATCATGTATTTCCTTAACTACTACCCGGGAATTACCATGTAATTATGAGTATTTATTATTGATTCATGCCTTATCAATCAACTGGTGCAGTGGCCGTGCGGGTGTTAATGACTATTTACATTGTAATTACCAGATATTAACCTGATAACTACCATGTTTTACCTGGTAATTACCCAGCATTTACCCAGTAACTAGAAAATATTTAACCGGTAATTACCTGCTATTTACCCAGTAAGTGTGATTTGTATTTACCTAGTATATACTAAGTAATTAAAGTGGAACTGTGACTGTAAAAGAAAGCGTGGTTTGTTTCCATATTACTACCTGGTACTTTCAGTATTTACACAGTAATTACGGTAGAACTGGACTGTAAAAGAAAGCGTGGTTTGTTGCCATGATATTACTTGGTAATTACTCAGTATTTATCCAATAACTAGAAAACTATTTACCTGGTATTTACCCAGTAATTAAGGTGGAACTGGACTGTAAAAGAAAGTGTGGTTTGTTTCCATGATATTACCCTGTACCTTCCCTGTAATAACCATATTTCAGTTTGTACTCAACGAGTAGCCCATGAACTCAAGAATGACACAATGATGACAGTTTAAGGGTTTTTATATAGAGATGGTTGCACAGCCACAAACAGACATGGATGGATGATTGTATGCATGGTATCTGAAATGACTAACCTTAACACACTTATCACTGTAAAGTTAAAATACATTAGCTGAGGCTAACTTAGCTTGTTAGAGCCCTGTTAGGCTACCACAGATGGCTGCCAATGTTAACCTAGCAACATGATTTAGCATAGCAAATACAGGCAAAAACTAACTTTTTAGAGAACACATTGATGAATGAATTGTTGCAACATTAATTAATATTGCACTGTATAAACAAACAATGAGCATACTTCCTGAAGAACGCATTCTGTGATCCTGTTTGTCTGAGTCTGTGTAGCTGCATGACTGAGTGGTTGGGAGAGAGTAGAGAGTGGAAACTGACTCCAATCAAGATACAGGTTTGGGGGATTTAGCAGGTGTTGGGAATTCACCTAATCAGGTCCAGGCTGGGGTTGCCATGGCGATCAATTATTTTCTACAGGTTAAACCAGTGGTTTTCAACTTTGTTAACCAAATGGACCCTTATAGTTCTTTAACTTTTGAGAGCATAAAATTAAACCAAGTGGACCCTTACAGGTCATATTTTTATGAATAGTTAAATAATTGTTAAACATCTGCATTAATGAATTTACAAGAAGTCTACACAAGGTAGAGAATGTAGAAGAATTTAATAATTAAATCTCATCAAATGGTGGCCCGTGTCGTGGCTCAAATGCAAAATAAATAATGGACCTTGATTTGAAAAGGGTTGAAAACCACTGGTTTAAACCATGAATTGTAAAAGTAACTGTGTACAAAATTCCCCATAGCATTTAGTGAAGGCTACTTCATGCACACTCTATTCATATTGAGGACCCATTTTTCTACTTTAGTTCAGGCTTCTGTTTGGGCAGTGTAGTCAGTGCAAGAGGACCCCAGTCCAGCTGCAACTCTACATGCAGCTACACAGACAGACAAACAGGATCACAGAATGCGTTCTTCAGGAAGTATGCTCATTGTTTGTTTATACAGTGCAATATTAATTAATGTTGCAACAATTCATTCATCAATGTGTTCTCTAAAAAGTTCGTTTTTGCCTGTATTTGCTATGCTAAATCATGTTGCTAGGTTGCATTGGCAGCCATCTGTGGTAGCCTAACAGGGCTCTAACAAGCTAAGTTAGCCTCAGCTAATGTATTTGAACTTTACAGTGATAAGTGTGTTAAGGTTAGTCATTTCAGATACCATTCATACAATCATCCATCCATGTCTGTCTGTGGCTGTGCAACCATCTCTATATAAAAACCCTTAAACTGTCATCATTGTGTCATTCTTGAGTTCATGGGCTACTCGTTGAGTACAAACTGAAATATGGTTATTACAGGGAAGGTACAGGGTAATATCATGGAAACAAACCACACTTTCTTTTACAGTCCAGTTCCACCTTAATTACTGGGTAAATACCAGGTAAATAGTTGTCTAGTTACTGGATAAATACTGAGTAATTACCAAGTAATATCATGGCAACAAACCACGCTTTCTTTTACAGTCCAGTTCTACCGTAATTACTGTGTAAATACTGAAAGTACCAGGTAGTAATATGGAAACAAACCACGCTTTCTTTTACAGTCACAGTTCCACTTTAATTACTTAGTATATACTAGGTAAATACAAATCACACTTACTGGGTAAATAGCAGGTAATTACCGGTTAAATATTTTCTAGTTACTGGGTAAATGCTGAGTAATTACCAGGTAAAACATGGTAGTTATCAGGTTAATATCTGGTAATTACAATGTAAATAGTCATTAACACCCGCACGGCCACTGCACCAGTTGATTGATAAGGCATGAATCAATAATAAATACTCATAATTACATGGTAATTCCCGGGTAGTAGTTAAGGAAATACATGATAATTACCTAGTACTTACTGGGTATATTTCCCTGTAGTTAACATGTAATGGACTGGGTAATACATGGTAGTTATCAGGTTAATATCTGGTAATTACAATGTAAATACCGTCATTAACAGCCTCACGGTCAACTGCACCAATTGATTGATAACACATGGCTCAATAATTCATGGGTAAATACCTGGTAGTCGTCAGTGAATTGTATAGTAAATACTAGGTAATCCAGTATTTACAGTGTAATTAACTGGTAACTACCTAGTATATAGGTTATAATTTCCTGGTAGTTGGCAGGAAAATACATAAGGATTACCTAGTACTTACTGGGGAAAACTTTGTATTTTCTGAGTAATTACTGGTTACATGACCATGTAATTACCTGGCAAATACTAATAATCACTGGGTAGTAGTCAAGAAAATACTTGATAATTACCTAGTAATTACTGATTAGTTTTCATAGTAATTACTGGTTACATGACCATGTAATTACCATGTAAATACCTGTAATTACCTGGTAAATACTCATAATTACATGGTAATTACTGGGTAGTAGTCAAGAAAATACTTGATAATTACCTAGTAATTACTGATTAGTTTTCATAGTAATTACTGGTTACATTACCATGTAATTACCTGGTAAATACTCATAATTACATGGTAAGTACCGGGTAGTAGTCAAGAAAATACTTGATAATTACCTAGTAATTGTTGTGTTTATTACCCTGTAGTTACCATGTAATTACCTAGTAAATACCCAGTAATTACTCCTTACTACCTTGTAATAACCATGTAATTACCATGTAATTTCATGGTTATTACTGTACTGTAAAAGAAAGGGTTACCAAAACGTTTGGAAACCACTCCTGGTTCCAGAATGAGGTGTGACTGTATCCTGGTGTATTTTTCGGACATGAATTGAAATGCAATTAATTAAATTATGTGCACCTTCCGCAACCACGGACAGCTCCGCAGAGAAAAATATACTTTTTGTTTAACCCATTTAGGTCTGACGTCGAAATTTAAAAAAATGTCTTTGCTTCTAAGTCACAGTTTCATGTCAAGGACCCCCAAAAATACATGTATTTGGCCAGAAGCAAATATTTGAGTTAAAAACGTTTGCTCTGAAAGAATATAATTGAAAGCATTTTCACCATTTTTTTAAAAATAGCAGATCTACAAGCTCGTAGCGCGCCACTCGGTGGCGCGCTACGAGCTTGTAGATCTGCTATTTTTCAATAGCTAAATTATAATATAATGTTTAAAACACCAAAAGGGGTTCCCGCCCAAAATGGGTTAAAGAAACCGACACACCCATCTGATATTCTATTAGGCTGGACGCGGCTAAGCCACCGTCCATTCATAATTGGAAAATAACAGCTCAAAGAGAGAGAGAGACGGAAAGAATGAATTATATTATATCGGGAAACCGTGAAGATGAAAGGAGCGGGAGTAAACGGATCTCAGAAACACATCAAGTGGTAAATGTACATTTAAGAGGAACACATTATTATTTCTCTGTTTTTTCTCTACCCTTTTATTTTTTTCCCCTTTACGCATAGACACACAAAGTACAACAATGATCCAGGATGAATTAACTTGTAAGATAATATTGGTGAAATCATTGTACAAACCTGCAATTCAGTATTAAAAAAAGCATAGAAAATATCGAATCCACTTAACCCTTTTAGGCCTGACGTCGAAATTTAAAAAAATGTCTTCTAAATTCTGACAGTTTTCTGAAATACCTCATGTTTCTGTATCAGTGGTGCTCAATATTTCAAGTCAAGGACCACGGAAATTATATGTAATCGGCCACCGTCTGAAAATATGTTGTTCCCAGAAGCAAAGATTTGAGTTTAAAAAAAAAACATTGGCTCTGAAAGAATATATATTCAAAGATTTGTGACACATTTTCATGATTTTTCAAAAATAGCAGACCTACAAGCTCGTAGCGCGCCACTCGGTGGCTTGTAGATCTGCTATTTTTCAATAGCTAAATTATTTAAAACACCAAAAGGGGTTCCCGCCCAAAATGGCTTAAACAATCAACTCTAAATTCATTATCAGCAGAAGTCATATTGATCTGCCCATGTAGTGGTCAGCGGCCTCTTCCCCCCCTCCCCTTTGCTTGTCTGACATGTTCGCTTGCCACTGGGTCAAACCCATCAAGCAGCTCTGCAACAGGCCTAGAAGGTTCCAATCATTCGGGTCGTGTAGGGCGAAATTATGGCCACAGAAAGCACGGTTTCACTCTGCCAGATGGCAGACTAAGGCCATTAACCTCTTCGTGACATCATCCCAGGGTGTATTTCTTCATTCTTTCAACATTCACCTTTCCTGTCAGCGCCTTTCTTCTGCAAAGCACGTTTCCAGCTCCCCAGCAGCTATATATCCACGCCTGGCACACGGTGCACACTTGACTCTTCATGTTCCTGGAGTGTGAGAGAGTGGCTCTCTCCCACCTTCTGAAA
Source organism: Electrona antarctica (assembly GCF_951216825.1). Classification (NCBI taxonomy): domain Eukaryota; kingdom Metazoa; phylum Chordata; class Actinopteri; order Myctophiformes; family Myctophidae; genus Electrona; species Electrona antarctica. The sequence goes on along the minus strand of NC_136803.1, from coordinate 25,127,474 downwards.
GCTTCCACAAGTCAGGCTGTGACTTGGCTTGCAAGAATGGGGGTACAGCGGGAAACAGAAGACTGAGTTCACTGAGGCTGAATAATTCAATTCTTGCATGTCAGTCGGGGGCCCCCCGCGGAGGGCGTTGCCTGTTTCGGTTTGAAACGGGTGAAACGGAATGTCAAGGTGGCATCTCATCTGGAAATAACGGAATGATGTTCAGCTTCTAAAGCTGCAATATAAGTTATTTTAATGGATAACGTGTTATTTAAAGGACCTATAACATGTGTGTTTTTGGGGCTCCCATATGTGTTTTCTATCCCCACAAAAAAACTATTTTGAACAATCAGGCTTTCATATCATATGGGTGCTTTAATGGAAATTGCTCTCAGGAACAGCTCAACTGCTTTTGGTCTCATCGTGATGTCATCAATGTCACCCTACTTTGTATTTAATTCCTCCTCTTCTTTAGTCTTCAGTTCCAAATTTGCATTTCCACTTTGTTTACAATGTCCACCATTGTTGATTTTCCAAGCTGGCATGGAATAGAAACAAGCCTGGTTTTATCTAGCATCAGTATTATAATGACTCAAATATTAAATAATCTGCATATCAGCACCCCCACCACCTCAGGACATTGTGGTACTGCAGCTAAAACTGCTTTCAAAGTCCAGAAAGAAATGACAAGGACTGGTTATATCAGAGTGGTGATTGAGGCTCAAACCATTAGAAATAACTTCGAGGGACATAGACAATATGATATTAAATATTAAAAGCAGTTTTAAAATGCATGTTATTTGCGCTTTAACCAACTAGACTAGGTTCGGCCCACTATTCATCCCTCGCACCTACGTCGCACCACCGATCCGACCAAAACGTCATACCATAGTGCCATTGCGTCGAGGGCTTTGTCAGAGCACCCGTTGTACCCACTGTGTTTCCACCACTGCTTTCATGGTGTTGTAATCTGATCTCTGCTCTGCCGCAAACTACTGCTACTTCAACCAGAAAATCTACCCAGTATTTTCCTTAAGTCATTTAGGCCTGAGTCTTTTGAAAGAATATATATTCAAAGATTTGTGCCGCATTTTCACGATAAAAAAAAAAGAAAGAAAGCAGACCTACAAGCTCGTAGCGCGCCACTCGGTGGCGCGCTACGAGCTTGTAGATCTGCTGTTTTTCAATAGCTAAAGTATAACATAATGCCATACTTGGTTCCCGCCCAGATTGGGTTAAGTCATTCCTGATGGTGATGAAAATGCTGCTGTGCTCTGAACATCACTCTTGCTTGCTTTTTGCATCATTGTCATTCCAGAGAGTGTCAGATTATTGCAGCTGAAAGTGTATTGCAATGGATTGATGTGAGATTCTTTTTGCCACGTAAGCCCTATTTTATAAAGTGTGTGTCGTACATGGACAAACAATTGGCTGAGCTGAAGGTGTGTGTGCGTGCGTGCGTGCGTGCTTGCGTGCGTGCGTGCGTGCGTGCGTGCGTGCTCATTTGCCATGCTGCTGCAAAAGTTTGGTCATATCTGGAGTGACTGTCTACTCGCTTTTCAACTTTGCAAGACACACTGTAGGGAATGTGGTAACTAGGGAACAGGGAGTTATTGCTGATGATATTGAAATGATGGGCAGTTTCATATAGTGTTGTTCTGCAGACTCATTATTTTGTCAATATGCAGTCCAGTACATTATCCCATTTTGGGGCAGGAACCCCTTTTGGTTTTAGCATTATGTTATGCTTTAGCTATTGAAAAATAGCAGATCTACAAGCTCGTAGCGCGCCACCGAGTGGCGCGCTACGAGCGGCGCGCTACGAGCTTGTAGGTCTGCTATTTTTGAAAAATCGAAGAACGACTGACATAGAAACATAGCTTTTTCAGAAAACTGTCAGGATGTAGAAGACATTTTTAGAATCTGATCTCAGGTCAAAATGGGTTATATAATCTATAATATGAATGCAACATCCAAATTGAATGGTATGTCGAGGGGCCTCTATAGAGCATACCTCCAAAACCGTTTAGTTCTGCAATCAGAGGTGCTACAAATGTGACCCGACGGCTTTTTGATGACTAGTTTTAGTTGAGTTTTTATATAGTTTTTCAGGTATTATGAAGAAAGTCTTGTAACCCTAAGGCAGGGGTTCTCAACCCGTGGGTCGCGACCCCTCGGGGGGTCGCCAAATTATTTTAGGGGGTCCCCAAATTATTAAAAAAAAAAGACCTACAAGCTCGTAGCGCGCCACTCGGTGGCGCGCTATGAGCTTGTAGATCTGCTATTTTTCAATAGCTAAATTATAACAATGCTTAAAACACCAAAAGGGGTTCCCGCCCAAAATGGTTTCAGGTTATTGTAGCAGTCAATTTATATTGGGGGTTGGGAGGGGGCGGGGGTCCCGAGACATTGCCAAAGCATTTCCGGGGGTCCCCGGCCAAAAACGTTGAGAACCCCTGCCCTAAGGTATATACAGGGGGATTGTTCCTTTAACTGTGTTGGCGGGCTGAGGCTCGGACGAGTAGTATTATGGGATGTCTTGTGTTTTATACTTTCTGTTCTGGTGTGCAGGGAAGCGGTCGCGCTATTCAGAGGAAGAGATATATTATTTTGTTTGTTTACTACGGAGATTGGATACAGAATTAGAACCCTGGCCGATCACGTTTGTCCTTTTGAATTATTATTTTGTTTAAACCCATTTTGGGCGGGAACCCCTTTTGGTGTTAGCATTATGTTATGCTTTAGCTATTGAAAAATAGCAGATCTACAAGCTCATAGCGCGCCACCGAGTGGCGCGCTACAAGCTTATAGGTCTGCTATTTTTTTTAAATCGAAGAACGACTGACATAGAAACATAGCTTTTTCAGAAAACTGTCAGGATGTAGAAGACATTTTTAGAATCTGATCTCAGGTCAGAATGGGTTAAATCACCAGTTCTGCAACACAGACTCCTTTTTCTTTACAGCATAGAAAGAAAGCATAAGGATTATTCCGGAGAGGAGAGACACGGTGGTTATAGTCTTGATTTAGAAGCTGAGAAAGGGTAGGATGAAAGAATCCATGGTGGATAAACTAAAACCGTGGAATTCTGTTTTTTTATCTAGTTTTATTGTATTTATTGTGAAACGTTATAGGCTTTGTTTCAGTTTCAATTAACAACATTTAAGTTTTAAGTCTTAGTTTCAGTGGTGCGTGAGAGTGTGTGTGTGCGTGTGCAGTGTGATTATGAATCAAAGTATGGGAGGACATGCTCCCATCTATCACATCTATCCTGTGAGTGTGTCCCAGTCGTTCATGACATGGTCATGGACATTCGAGGGAAATTATGGTATGCGCACACACGCACAGATACACGCACAGACACAGACACACGCACAGACACACACGCACACAGACACTGACCTGCATCACAATGCAGTGCGTTGTGTACTTGTAGCTATTTTCGGTGCACACTAGGGGCTCCATTTTCGTCACTGCTAAACCCCTTATCCCTAAACTTCTTTGCCTTTTTTTTTTTTTTTTTTACTATTTTGAAAAACATTTTTAAATAGTTCAACTACCCAATCTACATTGATTGTGAGCTTGTAGACTGGCCATTTTAACTATTCAAAAATTCAAAAAGGCAAAGAAGTTATAAGGGATAAGGGGTTTAGCGGTGACGAAAATGGAGCCCTAGGCCTCTACAGCTTGTACTGTAGATCGGCTATTTTACTGTAAATATTGCTTACAGTAAAGTGATGAATTCATTATACCGTATAATGTACATTTTTGTAAGTTGGTTTTCCCAATAGTCTGAAGTACAATATTTCTATTTGAAATGTACATACCGGTAAGTACAATACCCCAGTAAATGTATTTAGTTAGGCAGCCAGACTGGCCACCACTGCACAAAGGTCAGTCTGCTCTGCATTTACAGTCTGCTCTGATTTTCAACTTCCTGGAACTTTTTGTTCGGTTCTTGTGTTTCGTATTGTGTTTGTGTCTGTGTTTAGATGTTTTCTTCCCTCCATTAAATTCCTTTCAGATGTGGAGGCCGGCCGTTGCTTTGCTTCCAGGGGTCTCGACGTGGCTGGAGTTGACACCATGGTAATCCCATTAATCTGCTTCTGATCGTGCCGAGAGAAACAAACAAACAAACTATAGGAAATGGGACATTCACAAAAGTAAAAAGAAAGGGAAAAGAATGCACCGCAGTAGAACAGTGGTGGACAGTAACTACAAGTACACAAGTAAGACGCGCGAACGCGGGAAGCGAACGCAGCTCGTAAATTGCAATAACAACAATTAGAATACAATTATTTAATTTTTTAAGTTTTTTTTAAGTTATTTTTTTTAGTGTGTGTATGTGTGCGTGTGTGTTTTTTTTTTAGTTTTCTTTAAAAAAAAATAAGTTTTCCTTTTAAGTTTTTTTTAAAGTTAAGTTTGTGTGTGTGTGTGTGTGTGTGTGTGTGTGTGTGTGTGTGTGTGTGTGTGTGTGTGTGTGTGTGTGTGTGTGTGTGTGTGTGTGTGTGTGTGTGTGTGTGTGTGTGTGTGTGTGTGTGTGTGTGTGTGTGTTTTGTGTGTGATACAGCTGCGCCCTCTGGTGGCGGGTGGGTGGTGTTACAGCGTGACACACAGACACACACACAGAGACAGACAGACAGACAGACAGACAGACAGACATGTTCTGCTAGGTCTCATAGTTAGTGCTCACTGTGTTCACAATGACCTGTATAGTGAACTGTACTAAAGCACATGTTTGTAGCACTTGGCATAGTTTCTTTGCAAGCTTATTTTGAATCGTAATGTTGTACGTTTAACTTAACTTCTGTTTCTAGGATGCGAAGCCCTATTACAAATAGTGAAAATAACCAATCTACAAGCTCACAAGCTTGTATATCAGCTTTTTAAACCCATTTAGGCCTGACGTCGAAATAAAAAAAACGTTCGCTCTGAAAGAATATATATTCAAAGATTTGTGCCGCATTTTTACGATTTAAAAAAAAATAGCAGACCTACAAGCTCGCAAGCGTGCCACTCGGTGGCGCGCTATGAGCTTGTAGATCTGCTATTTTTCGATAGCTAAAGCATAACATAATGCTAACACCAAAAGGGGTTCCCGCCCAAAATGGGTTTTATTCAGCATTACTGACATTTTCAGATTATAATTTGTTTTGCTTGGAAATGTTGCACATTTCAACACGGCAACGGATTCGTAATAAAAAAAATCAAATGTACTTTGTAATGACGTGCTTTTGAATACGTGAGTATACTTTGTCCACCGTGCACTGCACACACGGGAGAAGAAGCAGAGAAGAAGAAGTCGTCCTCCTTGAGGTTGTGTGGCTTGTGAGAGAACTCCCCCAGCTGTGAAGAGGGGAAATCACCCCCCACGCCGCCACCTCCGCCGCCGCCGCCGCCACCAGTGTCTGACTGCACCTGAGCTTGTTAGAGTGTGTCAGTCAAAAAAGGTGAAGCACTTATCTCTGTCTCCCACAAGGCAACGCCGGGAAAAAAGAGAGAGCTGGGTGAGGGAGGGAGAGAGAGAGAGAGGAGGAGGGGGTGGGGGAGAGAAGGTACGGGTGAGCAGCCCACCCCCCACCCCACGGTGACCTCAGGACCCCCCTCCACCTCCTCCCCTGCAAAACGTCTCTCATCCTCTTCATTAAAGGCACATTCCGCTGCGTGGCGCGCCCCGGCCCCCGCGCGTCCTCTCCCCGTCCTTCAACCCTGATGGCGTCGTTCGGTTGGGGGGGGGGGGGGGGGGGGGGGTTGAGGGGGTCACTCGCGGTGATGACAGCATGGCCTCGGTGCAGGGGAGGGGGGCTAATGGCGAACGGACTGGGCCGGTCGGAGTTCCTCATTTCATTATTATACACTCCATTACAGTCGCGCGCGCGAACACACACACACACACACACACACACACACACACACGAGCACACACACACACACACACACTCCCCCCACAGTGCATCCCGGCATGGGAATATAAGTGCCCATGGATATGGAGATAGGCTTGGCTGAGTTATGGAAGTAGCCTCATTAGCCATTAGCCTGCCCTTCACCTGGCCTCTCCTACGCTGTGTAAGCCCTTTTCATACACGGGCCTACAGTATAGCGGCGGTGGTCCTCAAACATGTTCGCGTTGCGGACTCCCACATTGTAGTTAAATTGTATTTAACCCATTCTGGGTGGGAACCCCTTTTTGTGTTTTAACTAAGCATTATGTTATATTTTAGCTATTGAAAAATAGCAGATCTACAAGCTCATAGCGCGCCACCGAGTGGCGCGCTACGAGCTTGTAGGTCTGCTATTTTTTTTAAATCGTGAAAATGCGGCGCAAATCTTTGAATATATATTTCAGAGCGAACATTTTAAACTAAATTATTGGCTTCTGAGGGGTCCCTGGAACTGCATATTTTCAGATGGGGGTCAGTGGCCCAATAGAAATAATTCTTGGGGTCCTTGACATGAAAAAGGTTGAGCACCACTGACATAGAAACATGGGTTTTTCAGAAAAAAATTTGAATTTTGAAGCCTTTTTTTTAATCGACCTCAGTCCAAAATGGGTTAAGGGATAAGCCCCTTGAGATGCATCGTCTCGTTTTAGAAGGGGGTCCTCGAACATTGCATGAAAGTACCGGTATTAGGCTGCGGACCCCCATCTGAAAAGATTGTGTCAGGGACCCCCACACTATATAGGAGAAACATTTATCTTTATTTCCCAAACTATTCCAAATGTTGCGTTGAACAGATTTTGATGCTTTCAAGATGGGGTTGAAAATGGATGAAGTGGTCCTTTAAGACTTAAAGGACCACTTCATCCATTTTCGACCCATCTTAAAGATGCAGAGGGTGTCTTTGGACCGTTCAGGTCTGTTTGGAGCCACTTAAATACATGGATCAGAATGATGACAATAGCTTTCTAACAGTCTAACAACATTTCACTGTGGGAGGGTTGGGGAAAATGGAGAACAGGGGGCATCTGTGAAAGAATTCCAGGCCAGCATGTATGTGCTGACCCCCCCCCCCCCCCCCCCCCCCCCACACACACACACACACACACGTCCCGTCCCCCCGTCTTGCCCCTGTCCCAAACTTGAGTCGTGCTATTAGGCCTAGTGGTTCTCAAAGTGGGGTCTGGGGGCCCCCCAGAGGTCATTGAGAGGGGCTCCAGGGGATCCCCAGCTGATAACTTAGTTAAAGGACCACTTCACCCATTTTCCACCATACCTTACTCACTCTGTGTCTCAGAGGAGGTCTGTGGACAGTTCAGACACCTGCATACCAGTCCAGCCCAGGAGACTGTGTGTGTGTGTGTGTGTGTGTGTGTGTGTGTGTGTGTGTGTGTGTGTGTGTGTGTGTGTGTGTGTGTGTGTGTGTGTGTGTGTGTGTGTGTGTGTGTGTGTGTGTGTGTGTGTGTGTGTGTGTGTGTGTGTGTGTGTGTGTGTGTGTGTGTGTGTGTGTGTGTGTGTGTGTGTGTGCGCGCCACCGTGTTTGTTTGATATTGCTCACGAGGTGTGAAATTGAATTTCCACAGGTCCCGTGATATTGGAAATGACTTATCGTATTTTTTTTCCTGTGCAATTATATTCCGCGCCGGGTCTCCCCCCCATGTTTAAAAAACATCCATCCACTGTTTTAATTTGTATTTTATTTTGTATTTTTTTGTATGGTGTGTGCCCCTGCCTCCCCCCCCCCATGGTTGATATAGCAACAGCGCTAATTTACGCCTTAAAAAAAAGCAATTGTCAGCTCACTGGCTGCCTCCTGTTTGCTCGCCCACACACCCACACACAAACACACACACACACACACACACACCCCCACACACACACACACACACACACACAGACGCACACACAAACACATCCGCACACACAAACACATGCAAACGCTCTCTCTCGGGCACACGCACACACACACACACACACAGACGCAACCGTGGCGCCCAAGTGGCAACCGCCGTCTCTCGACACTCCGTCGCCATGGTAACGTGGCCGCCGCTCTTGGCACAGCAGACCCCTTTTTTGGTGGCGGCGGGGGGTGGTGGGGGTGTGTGATGACGTCATTGTGGCAACAATGAAAGGTTTTGAGCGTGCGTTGGTTTTTGGGATTGTTCTAACCTACTGGTTCACAACGCGAGTTCCTCCCCCCCCCCCCCCCCCCCCGGCGGCTTAGTGATGGATAGTTAGGAACCAAATGGACCCTTACAGGACTAGTAACGCTGAGAGTGTACAAATGGAACCAAATTAATTATACACTGGGATTTTTTACAGTGTAGATTGGGGTCCCGGAGGTTAAAGGTATATTCAGTGATTTCACTTAATTCAAATATCACTTATTTTTTCTAATTTTTTTGGATAATCCTCCCTACTATAAAGTGTGCTGACCATATAAGGAGTTCCTCCCTGTCCCCAGTGAGCCCCTGGGGTCAAAAAACCCTAGTTTCGGTTTGGGTGGCAAAGCCTTCATCCAATCAGGATGAGAGGGGCCTTCCTCCAATCATGATCGAGTGGGGCGGGCCTTGGTGCATGTGCTGTTGGTCTGTTGTACTTCCCCCACTGTAGAGCGTGTGCATGTGCACATCTTGTTACCGGGTGGACCGGGTTTTTTTCCAAATCACCCAAATCACTGAATGCTCCTTTAAAATAATTATGGTATCAAACTTGGGGGTCGTAAAAAAGTACTCAAATGTTTTACTAAAGTATCAATGCTGTGATATCGAAATACTTTGATACAAGTAAATGTTCGGAATTCAAAATGTAATTGAGTAAAATTGCTATCAAAATGTATTTAAAGTATACTAAAAAGTAGAAAGTACTAATCAAGAATGAAAAATATTTTGAAAATAGCAGATCTACAAGCTCACGATGTGTCGCAGGGCTGAAGCGGTTAATGCATGTTTTTTTGTTGCTGTTGATAATGTTGGATCTCTATTTGTTTGTTTAATTCATCTAGTTTTTTGGATTCTTCATTCACTGCAAAATTCTCATGAGTAACTAATAGGCACAATAGTTATTTTAGTGTTTTCTTTAAGGAATGATCAAAATGGGGACACAGATTGAAAGCTGTTAAATAGTTTCCCTCTTTTTTCCAGGGTCCGTCGTGGTAACAGCTGAAGTCCAAGACCTCTGGACCCCATCCATCAAACTTTCAGCACCGGCCCTGGTTTTCCCTGGACACTGCATGCTTGGCCCTCTCTCTCTCGCGCACGCACGCACGCACGCACGCACGCACGCACGCACGCACGCACGCACGCACGCGCGCGCGCGCGCGCATGTGCGTTTTTATTACTGTGCGTTTGTGAGGATATGATATAATATAGTGTGGTGATTTTACGAATGACATTCATATTAGTTTTTTCTATTGTTATCCCTGACTCTGAAAGTTGATTGTCTTGCTCAGGAGCACCTCAACCCATCTCCGTGCGGGCTGGGAATCAAACCTTTTGTTTTCACAGACAGCCCCTGTACCCATTCAGCTCTCTCTCTCCCTCTCTCTCTCTCTCTCTCTCTCTCTCTCCCCCCACCCCCCTCAAAAACACCTGCTCTCCTCTATACTGTACTCACATACATACGCTATACACTTGCACTAGAACAAATTGCACACACAGGCATGTGCACGCACACACACACACACACACACACACACACACACACACACACACACACACACACACACACACACACACACACTTGTTGTAATGAATGCGCAGCGCTGGTTCAGCTGACCGCTTGGCAGCGGCTGTGAAATTGGCGCCCTGCTTAAGGCCGATGCCAGGTGTTTTGCTTGGCAGTCACGGGGGGGGTGTAGCGGGGGGCAAGGGGTGTAGGGTTGCGGTGTGCGGTCGGGAAGAGGATGGAATACTATGTCAAGTGTCCGTGTCACCCCAAGCACTTGGCCCGGGGGGGTGAGGTTGTGTGTGTGTGTGGGTGGAGGGGGGTGGGTGGCAAATCAAGGCCCTAGCGGTAACTAGACTCTGTCCCGTGTGTGTGTGTGTGCGTGTGTGTGTGTGTGTGTGTGCGCAGCCTGTCGGGAGGGTAGGATAGGACAGGGTGGCACATGAGTTTGGTGACATTCCTTTAGCTACAGTGTCATCACGCGTATAGGAGTGTGTCGGAGGTGCAAACAGATGTGCTTCTCGTGTGACCTCGGCTCTTTTCCATGACTCGAAAATACAAATATTTGAACGTGTGGTAATCATTAATCATTTCTATACACAGAGAGGGCAATCCTTCCTGAGAGTTTTGGAAAAACGGCAATTCTCTTGCCTTTGGACCCCCCCGTACAGGTCCATTTGTGATACCCTTCTCGTATTTTGTATATGCACATATATTGACATGCTGATACGTATGTCCATATGGAGATCCCTGTCATCCCCACGCCATCAGCATAATGCCTGTTTTGTGCCCATGTGGAGCTGACTAAATCGGAAAAATATTACTTATTGATTAGCTATACTGCAGTACTCTATGTACTTCTATTTATGAAGTGTGAACTTTTTACACACAGAGAGGGGGAGGGCTGACAGACAGACAGACAGACAGACAGACAGACAGACAGACAGGACAGAGACATGTTTCGCTACACAGTGGCCAAAAGTCAAAGGACCAGAGGGTTGTCGTGCTGCCGTAGCGATGCGACATAAAGTTGACCTTTTTTTCCATTTCCTCCTGGAGCGGCAGTGATCACATGGACGTGTACGTCTTCAACTCCGTGTCTCTATACGCTGGACGAAGGTGTCCCCAGTGACTCCTGGAAAAGGAGAACGTCCCCTTGACGTACCCTCCAGGCGCCGGGGGCCACACAGCTGTGCTGGTAGGAGATATCGTCTACATCTGGGGAGGGTTCACTAACCTAGTTGTTCCCAAACCTCTTCCTGTCAAAGACCCCTAAATCGAGCCTGGGGACCCCCATATGAAAAGATATGCCTGCAGGGACCCCCATATTTCTTTGTACGGTTCTAGCAGTGGTTCTCAACCATTTTCATTTGAAGGACCCCCAGCTTAACATGCATTATCAATGTTAATTTAACTCTGAGAGTGTACAAATGTACATGTGTTACACTCTCAGAGTTACAGACCCATAAGGGTCCATTTGGTTCCAAACTATATAATTGAGCTGGGGGAGCCCCTATAGAACTCCCTCAAGGACCCCTGGGGGTCCCCAGACCCCACTTTGGGAACCACTGCACCAACCCACGTTTCTGCAACGTGCTTTATGCATTTGAGGGGAGGAGCTGCCACTCAACCCATGTGTCTTCGGGCAAGTCATGTTTATCCATGGAGGATGGATCCAGGGGACTGGATGCACTAATCTACGTGTACAAGTTGGACACCAGCACAATGGTCTGGGCTTTAATTAGCACCGGAGGCACTCCACCACCTGCTACACATATACCGTCACTCTGCCACTATTATCGGGACAAAGATGTTTGTATTTGGGGGCCGAGGGTTCCAGTGGAATCAGTTCTACAGCTACATCAGAGTTTTTGACACAGAGACCAACGGCTGGCTGAACACACCCTCTACACAACCTCTTCCAGAAGGACTCTGGGGGTCTTTCAGCCTTTTCTGGAGAGCTGTACAGCTGGTGTGGCTGAGAATCTGGGGGTGTGTCTGTGGGTGTGTCTAACAAAGGTACCTTTCAGAACCCATAGAGACCATTTTGAGATTGAGGAACAAACAAAGGGAACTGGACTGTATTTGGTGGCAAGATCCAGTACTTTGATGATCCGTGGAAGTTCAGTCCAGTGACATTGTACTGGAAGAAGGTTGAGCCCAAAGGGGAACGGTCCAGATCCAACGCACAGTATGTGTGCTGTTGCATGATGGGACATCGTATCATCCTATTTGGAGGTTCCAAAGAACACACACTCAATCATGGCCTGTTTATCTTAGACCTTGAGTCCTAGTCTGAAGACAGTATGCAAGCTAGCAGTTATTCAGTATGGGCTGGTTCACTCTCAACTCCGACACAGCATCGGTTGGGAACTGGCGGCGGCCATGATGAATAAGCTACCCCAATACTCAGGGTTAGGTCATGTACTGTAGGGTCGTGTTGAATGTTTGACACAGAGAGCAGCCTCTGTCTGAACACACCGTCTGTACAGCTTGTTCCAGAAGGACGCTGGTGTCATTCAGCCTTTACGTACATGGCAGAGCTGTACATTTTTGGTGGTGAGAACTCTCACCTGAATCGGGACGGCCCGTTAAGGATGATTGATGGGAGATCGTTGGAGGATCTTTGGAGAAGACCCCAACATCCTCTGATGACCTGTTTATCTTAGAGTTGAGTCGTAGTCTGAAGACATTGTGCAAGCTATAGCAGTTATTCAGGTCCCCCACGACATCAGGTGGGAACTGGCAGCCATGATCAAACAACAGCAAAAAGATGAAATAATAGCCAATAAAACTGGGTCAGACGGCACGTTAGAAACCATATCCTTAACCTCGTGCAAAGCCACGTTGTCGGACTAATGCTCCGTCGGAATTACGAGTGGATCCCAACTACACTATAACCCAAAAAAATGAACACACAAAAAGTTAAAATGACGTAAGAATGACTGCCCACTGACTAAAATAAGAATTTAAGAAATCACTAAAAACTGGTCTTTCACTAATACGGATAGTATGAATATATGACATATAAAACAAAACATTTTTTATTGAAAAACGTGGAAATGTTTTATTGACGTGAGTCGCATTATGCACCAAGTTCAAGGTTCAAGGTTCAAGGTTCTTTATTATTTGTCTCCCGAGGAAGAAATGTGTCTTAGACAAAGGGCCCGCATGCAAGCGTAGCCCTTATGCCCATGTCGCCGCAGAGCAGCGTCGACATGGCCAAGTCTCTACGTAATCCACGTAACTCGAGAACCGTTCGTCCCATCCATTTCCAATTCGACACACGTGTTCCACACCCCCACAGGGAGTGCAGTTCCCGGTGTCGAGTTGGTCGAACCCACGGTTGTCCCGAACCGCCACGAAAGGCCTCTGCCGGGCTCTGGACAGGAGGGCCCCTGCCTAGGCTCCATATATGGAGCTGGCCTGTTCTGACATCACAACACTCCATATTTGGGTATGCCTGACACAGAACTACATATATAGGACTACAGGGACACATGTAGACAGATACAGAAATCTACAGGGCATAAAAGGGACACAGACAGATGGAACGGGTACAACGGGTATTGCGACTCAGTGCTCTACAGTCGGGCACCGGTCTAGTTACTTTAATTGTCATGTCATGTCATGTACATTCCAAATAAACAATAATTATTAACCCCGTTAATATAAAAGAAAAAGTTCTTCCTCCTTATATAACAATAAGACCTGATGATCATGTTTTAGGGTGGAAAACATCGTGGCACTCCATCTTTAAAATCTGTGTACACATTACTTCCGTGCAGTGGCGTGCACAGATAGAAACTAGGGAGTGCTAGAGCACCCCCTGCCCTTTTGGCAATGTGCCCTTTTGATTTTTCAAAAATAGCAGACCTACAAGCTCGTAGCGCACCACTCGGTGGCGCGCTATGAGCTTGTAGATCTGCTATTTTTCAATAGCTAAAGCATAACATAATGCTAACACCAAAAGGGGTTCCCGCCCAAAATAGATTAAGGCAACCGGCCGGTTCCACGCGCTGCACAAGGTGCCCTTTTTTAACTTGAGCACCTGCCCCTCTAAATGTCTGTGCACGCCACTGCTTCCGTGTTTTCCGGAAGTAAACAACAGCCAGAGCTGAACTCACATGACGCCTGCGTCATACAGCATTAGCCAATCAGGCTAGCTCACATGACGCCTGCGTCATACAGCATTAGCCAATCAGGCTAGCTCACATGACGCCTGCGTCATACAGCATTAGCCAATCAGGCTAGCGCTCCACATTACAGGCAAACAAAGAGAAGAAATGCAGAAATGGTTCTCAATTCTCCAAAGCCAAAGAAGAAGAAACCGTAATGTTTTTGATCAAATCCATTCATTTAACAATATAACGTGCAGGTTAATAATTATTATATAATTATACATTACATGAGAATTAAGGTAACAATAACGCTAAATAACTTATCAATGTAAGTCGCGTGACTCACGTTGATAAGTTATTTAGCGGCGACATTCCCGTGTCTACCTTCAAACAGTGACTTAGTGGTAAAGTAAGTAATTCAATTTGCCAATTTAGGCTAACGGCTGGAGGACTATAGGGATAACCAAGGACAATATAATTACACTTACACATGAATGCATGATTTATGTCATGTTTACATGCTGAGTTAAGCTCTGACATTTAAGTGAAACGTAGACTGAAATTACAGGATTACTAACATGGCTTCAGATCATATTAGACCAGGGGTTCTCAACCCGTGGGTCGCGACCCCTCGGGGGGTCGCCAAATTATTTTAGGGGGTCCCCAAATTATTTTCAAAAAATAAATAAATAATAATAATAATAATTTTCACGATTTTTCAAAAATAGCAGACCTACAAGCTCGTAGCGCGCCACTCGGTGGCGCGCTATGAGCTTGTAGATCTGCTATTTTTCAATAGCTAAATTATAACAATGCTTAAAACACCAAAAGGGGTTCCCGCCCAAAATGGTTTAAGGTTATTGTAGCAGTCAATTTATATTGGGGGTCGGGAGGGGACGGGGCGGGGGTCCCGAGACATTGCCAAAGCATTTCCTCTGTATCCCCCCCCCCCCCCCCCCCCCTCCAAGTTATCATGGTTATCTTCTAATCACCTGCGCTGTAACTGCAAGCGCCGCATGAGGACGGTTGTTGTCGATGTCAGCAGGTTTGTCTGAGTCACATGTCTGTGCAGCCCGTAGCAAACAGGCCAGTCACTGCATTTCTGGCCTCGTTGTCATTTTGCTGAAGCAGTTTGCGACCTCTTTGGCCTTTCACAACCTGGACCGTGTGTGTGTGTGTGTGTGTGTGTGTGTGTGTGTGTGTGTGTGTGTGTGCGTGTGCGTGTGTGTGTGTTGGAAAGTTCCCGTAGCAGCCAGCCATGTAATCCATCTCTGCATTCCTTCCAGAGACTGCCAGAGAATCAGTTGCAAGACTGAGTGGACTCACTTAGCGCTGACGCAAAGTCACACACACACACACGCACGCACGCACGCACACACACGCACACACAAAGGCGGCGGCGTCTCAAGCGAACTTGAGCCTCGAGAGACACCACCGAGTGAGCTAAAGCGAGCGAGATTCCATGTCAAACGTTGCGAAGTTCGCTTGAGCCGACTGGCCCGACTCAGCCCCGTCCGAGTTGCGACCCGGCGGTAGGCAGAGATTAGTAAATCCTCGCCCCCCCCCCTACAATGAACACAGCAGAGCTATAGTGCTCCCTACCGTCTCACCCAATCACAAGCTGCGGCGCTCCTTCCAGCCCCTCCCTTCGTGGGATGGGAAAATGGGGTCGCTTGGAGGAAAGCCTGGTCTGTGTTCCTAAATCGCCTGTATGATCCGGTTTAGACCGGATATATACATCAAGGCCTTTATTGGGTCAGCGCTAGTAAAAAGATGATGCATGCCATTGATCGTTGGTAATTATTTTTGGGTAATTCTGATTCTGGTTTAGGGGTTCCGGCCTGATGACTACAAACCAGTGACTACAACATGACGTAAGATCCTAACCGGATCACAAACCCGAAATGGTTTTTGATTGATTGATTGAAATATTTATTAACAGTTTGCAGAATTACAGTACATTTCAAGCACAAACTCAATACAAAGACTGTTAACTGTGAGTGGACGACCCAATTAAGCATTACACTTGTTTACAAGAGGGTCCACCTTGTTCAATTCATCAAAACATTTAGAGACGTACAAATAGACACTTATAGTCAAAGAACAGAACAGGAATTCATCATAAAGGAGGTAAAAAAGGGCTCCCATGCAGGCTAATGCAGATGACCTTAATTTCTGAACCTGTGTTTCTATGGATCCATTGTAGTAATTATTTAGTCACAAACTCTTGTTATAGCAGGCCCGGATTAACAATGGAACTTAATGGTGCTTAAGCCCCACGACCTCACGGCTTGCAGGGCCCTGTGAGAGACTATTTAAAATACAGGTACAGCTGTTGCTTCCGTCGAAACCGTATTCATATAAAGGTCACGAATTTCAATTAATGCAACACAGGAACCCCCGCTTGTGTTTTTGGTCTTCCGACAGTTTCTTAACCTCTCGGTGTGAGCCTGGGAGGAGACTTGGAAATAGCAGTTCCAGCCGGGGAGCAGCCGTATAACTCAGCGGCGATAGTGCTGGCGGTGTGCTGAACGCATTCACTTGGGCACGCAGATGCTAAGTGTCGTTCTTGATTGTGCTACGCGAGCACAAACCTTTTCGGAGGGGTCGATCCGTCACTGCTTGTCAGTACGTTTCATTGGTTCAATATTTATAAAACCTACAGACAGACTAAACCACTTTCATTTTCAAAATGTCGACCCCACCACCCTTTTCTGAATGTTGACATACAGTAATTGTGTGGCATATTATGAAAAAAGTGTGCACAAGCGATTTGGTGCCGAGTGGCTTGTGAGATTAGCCACAGACAGACAGACAGACAGACAGACAGACATGTCTGTCTGTCTGTCTGCAGACAGACAGACAGACAGACAATTTGTAGATGGCTTGCATCTTACATAGCTGTGGCATGAAAACCCCAAATGTATCCAAATGGGTCCAACACACACAATATGCACGCGCACACACACACACGCACACACACGCACACACACCTCGTCCCTCTGGAGTGACAAGGGCCCTGCCTGGCGGTTGCTTCATTAGCGCCCAGAAATGTCCCGCTCGTTAAGGCGAGGCAATTAGCGGTCTAATTGAGTGCAAAGCAAACTCTCTCTTTCAGCTTCGCCTCTCTCTCCCTGCAGTCCATGCATCTTACATTTCCTCACTGTCAGGTGGAAACCTTGTATGTCCCAAACCTGTCATTTTGTCATCTGTAAGCACTTGTTAATAGCATCATATTCTATATAAATGCACCATTTACCATTTACCATTCTCTCCAGTGAGCCAATGGTAACATGTCATTGTTCCGACCTCCCATTGTTCCGAAATTACTAACCCTAACCCTAAACATAACCGCAAGCACGGGAGCAGTGCATGTTCGCCAACCAGCAGCGCATGTTCGCCAACCAGCAGCGCATGTTCGCCAACCAGCAGCGCATGTCGGGAGCAGCGCATGTTTGCCAACCAGCAACACATGTTCTCCAACATCTCCGCATGTTCGACTAACGGGACTTCGGGTCTATATGGGCAGTCCCCGAACATGCTCAATAGCAGCACCCTGACTCTGTTTGACCAGAATGGAACAGAGCCTTCATTAGCATTACTGGTATAAGACCTGTTAAGGAAATGTGGAAGCGACCCAGGAATCTCCTTCGCGTTTGAGTAAATGGTGATGTCCCCCTCGACCACTTTCTCTACTTGCGGGACTCTGGGGGACGAGGATCTATACTATTCTGTCCATATCGTGTTGCAACTCGAACGGGGCTGAGTCGGCAAAGCGAACTTCAACGTTCGAGACGGCAACTTGCGCACTCGGCGGTGTCTCTTGTGGCTCAAGTACGCTTGAGCGAAGGAGATCCCATGCTCGCAGTGAGAAAGAGGCTCAATGTCTTTCCAATATGGCTGCTGTGCATAGAGACCAGTATACTTTCACTTTCAACATGTTTTTTTCTCTATAATAGCTTACCTGCAATCTCAGCTCGATCGGCTATTTTGGCTTCCATTTTCACTCACGCATACATACACACACTAATAATCTATCAAACTCAATGCTGCTCTTTTCCAATCACTCATATCCACGCACATGTGCACGCATGCCACTCACGCACGCACCATGCCACTCATTACCAACTGCCTGCCCTTCTCACTCTTCAGCTCGACTTTCCACCCTCACTCTCTCTCTCTCTCTCTCTCTCTCTCTCTCTCTCTCTCTCACTCTCACACACACACACTCATCTGTTCTCTTTCCATTCTATCACTTCTCTCGCACCATTCCTCTCAGTTCAAAGACAAACTGAGTTATGGAGGAAATCAGTCTAAGAAACACGCACACACACAGATACACACATGTACCTGAAAACAGCACATGTGTGTGTGAGCTTGTAGATTGACTATTTTTGGCTAAGAGAGCATGGGGGTCGTCAACGTTTTTCAGACCAAAGGATGCATTATCTTTTCTATGAATATGCTGGAATGTAACCACATGGCTTTGCACCTGGTGTAAAAATAAATAAAAAAATAGATCACACAAATGGCCCCCTGTAGTACTCTGAGGACCCCCTGATCAAGACCCTTGGTGTAGAGGCAGGAACAAAAGAGGGGACTCCCTGCCGATGGGTGCCGGTCCACAGGAATGGCCTACATGCAGTGAACATTATCACCCTCCCTTCCCCAGCTTTCCTCCTCCGAACATCAAAGTCGTACGATTTGTCACACACGTTACCGCAATGAAATTTGTTCTCCGCATTTGACCCATCTCTTGGAGCGGTGAGCCGCAGCCAAGGAGCGGTAGCCGTGCCGCGCTCGGGAATCATTTGATTAGTGATTTGACCCCCCAATCCAACCCTTCGATGCTGAGTGTCAAAGCAGGGAGGCATTGGGTCCCATTTTTACAGTCTTTGGTATGACCCGGCCGGGGATCGAACCCCCGACCTCCCAGTCTCAGGGTGGACACTCTAACCACAAGGCCACTGAGCTGGTAACCATCAAACCTCTTTGTTTTCATGTAGACACTCGAGTCGGGTGCACCACAGTGGATTCGAACCCACAACCTCCGTGGTGGTGGGCAGGCACAGATCTCGGAACGTCATATAACTGGGTGTCGTTATTTATCACAAACCGCTATCAAATCTGCTAAATTTGAGCAGGCAATAACAAAAAAAGGATTACTATTATTCACGTTTTTTTTTTTAATATAATGTTGCGATTTGCCAAAGGAGTAAACTTTGTTCTCCACTGCAACAGCAGCGTGATTAGATTAATCGCCATCACAATATTCAACAATGTCATCACATAATCACATATTTTCCTAATATCATGCAGGCTTAGTGCACACGCACGCACTCCCTCAGTCTCCATGCAGTGTGTGTGTGTCAGTGAATGATAGTGCACGCTGTGTGTTCGCGGGCCCGGTGTTCTCGGCTGTGATTTAAAGAGGCCGACGATACGTGATCTTTCCTAAACAAACCCTCTATGTTAATAACGCTGATGCCGTGCCAGGATCCCTGGGCTCCTAAAATAAACCTACCACACACACACACACACACACACACACACACACACACACACACACACAAGTGCACATGCACGCACGGTCGCACGCACATACAGTACACACAGCCTTGGCTTTCACACTGAGTGGATTTCCAGTGTAAACAGCAGATATGTGAACCTGCCCTGTTCCGACCACCCTGGGAGAGAAAAGTGTGTTTTCATTGCATCCCTTATCTCGGCCCACCCCCACTTCAGAGAGAGAGAGAGGGTTTGGTGGGGAAACCCTTGTCTATGTTCTCTCTCTCTCTCTTTCTCTCTCTCTTTCTCTCTCTCTCTCTCTCTCATCGGACCTCAGATTTCTGGGGTCCGATGCCGATCCCTTTTGGCTGACGTTTTGTCCAAAGATTTCAAACATAATATTCGAATCAAGTTAAAAAAAAAACGTGGATTCGACTAAAGTATTAATACTTTCAGCGCCATTGCCGACGATTAAAGTCAATTGACGCCTAATTTTGATACTGACGCTTAACACCATTGCCGACGGCCTTCGGCAATTGCGCTTTTATGGCGCGTTCGATTGCTCGAGCCAAAATGCTACTCACGTTAGCCGGTTAGCTAGCTGTGTTGTTAGCACAGCACTGGATCGCCCATCTTAGATCGTCGTCGCCGTAATAATCCATTCTATCCATTTATTTCAATCGCCTGTATCTCCTATTCCTTGTCCCAGATGGCATTTTGGTCAAAACAGCGTTTCTTTGACGGCACAGATATGACGATCTGGAGGTCTGCAGAGCTCCGGTCTGGCTTCAGATGGTAAACAAGGCCTGTCCGCTCCGTGTAGTTTCCTAGGTTATGACTACTGCTCATGGACCGGAAATGGCGGCTTTTCAAAATAAGAGCTCAAATTAAAAAAATGCTGGCGTGAATTAGATCCTAATTTTTCAATAAATGATAGCGGCCTAAGTGTTAAGTTGCACAAATAACTACTTGAGTCCTATAAAAATTAAATTAAATAGCTCACAACTTGTAGATCAGCTATTTTTTGAACATTTTCACCTACAAGGATCCGCACACATCAAAATGATTTGTATGTATTCGGAAAAAATTATATTGGCCTGAACATAAACAGGCCCAACCGATACATCGGTTTGGCTTTAGAAGGCCTATTAGTATTTAGAATAGAATTTCCATTGCATTTCCTGCAGTGCAGTCTCCCACCAGCGTGTGTGTGTGTGTGTGTGTGTGTGTGTGTGTGTGTGTGTGTGTGTGTGTGTGTGTGTGTGTGTGTGTGTGTGTGTGTGTGTGTGTGTGTGTGTGTGTGTGTGTGTGTGTGTGTGTGTGTGTGTGTGTGTGTGTGTGTGAGAGAGAGACTGTGTGTGAGAGACTGTGTGTGTGTCGATGCAACACTCAGGCAATGCAAAGGCCTGGGGCTGTCCTTCATAACTGACTCATCACACACACACACACACACACACACACACACACACACACCCACACACGTACACGAGATGTGTCTCCGGCCGTGTGAAGGCCTTGGGGTGTCCACGAGGGCGAAGCGCACACGCCTCCGCAGTGACTCCACACCAATGCAAACTATTAGCCCGCTAGCTAGCCAGTCAGCTCGTGTGTGTGTGTGTGTGTGTGTGTGTGTGTGTGTGTGTGTGTGTGTGTGTGTGTGTGTGTGTGTGTGTGTGTGTGTGTGTGTGTGTGTGTGTGTGTGTGTGTGTGTGTGTGTGTGTGTGCGCGTGCGCTTGCGCTTGCAGGCAGTCTCTCACACGATTATGAGTAAATGTGCCCGCTTGTCCCTATGTGTGCATACATTATTTGTGTGTTTGTGTGTGCACATTTAGTACTATACTTGCGAGGACCAAACATCGTCCCCCACAACTATAGTAGAATGTGTTATGTGTTATTGTAAAATAAACTGGGTTTTCTTTTTAGATAGGATTAGGGGTTCTACTGATGACGGTTAGAATTTTACAGGTTTAGTTCAGGGGTTAAGTTTTGTGTGTGGTGCGTGATTTATTCTTATGCTGTGCGTGTCGTGTGGTCGTATCGTATGGTACAACAAAAATGTAAAAAGCACAAGGTTGATGTCCTCACAAGTATGGTAATATAAGCATGCGTGTGTGCGTGCGTGCATGCGTGCATGCATGTGTGTCCACCGTCATAGCAGTGCTACAGGAGGTGGGTGAGTCATTTAAGTATAGTGGCATGTCCTTCTTTACAAGGTCAAAAGCAACAACTTGTACTTTGCCTGCTGTTGCTGTTTTGGTTATTTTTGTCATGTGTCTGTGTATATTATTCGTGTTTGCGACATGCCACGTACGTGATGTCTTGATCACACAGAGACGCTTAGATATTGGCAGGCTGCTGATACAAACACATCATTAACACCAGTGTGTGTCATCCAGCCAGCCAGCCCGGATAATGTGCGAATGTCCCTCCTGACAGTCCCCTCGTTGCCTCGCAATTAGCTGATGACAATCGCTAATTTGCTGGGAATACTGGGTGTGGCCGCGTCATAACACATCAGAAATCACAATTAAGGCCTGCAGGGCCGTGGCTCAGCGGTCCAGGCACCTTGGCCCGGTAGTCCAAGTCTGGCAGTGTGCCGCGGGTTCGACTCCCGATCCCGACGGCCTTTACTGCATGTCACTCCCCCATCTCTCTCCCCCATTCCCTGTCAGCCTTTACTGTCTGTCCCTCTATAAAAAATATAAAATAAAGGTGAAAGCCGCAAAAAAAAAAGAAATCACAATTAACACAACGGATGTGCCAGCATATTTCAAAATATGGGCACTAGAGTGCCAGCAGATATGGCAGATTTTACTCTGAAAGGTCCTTCCGTTCCCCCCATAAACCCGGGAGGCATAATCTTCCATTCTTACCTCATGCTGGTCACGCTAAAGTCTCTCTAGAAGCGTTAATATTCCAATCGAGATGCATGCTGAGATCAGAAATGAAGACAGAACATTGTCCCTTTGGTCAAAACCATGGAGAGCTCCCTAGATTATGAGTTACGAGCCATTCTTTTGGAGCCGTAAACAAGGAAGGTGAACACAAGGAGGTGCAGAAGGAGAGGCCAACCATAAAATAAAATAAATCTATTATTATTATTTTTTAATATCAATAAAAAAAGACCTAAAGACGCCTATATATATCCCATTTAGGCCTGACGTCGAAATAAATAAAAAGTCTTCTGAAAGAATATATATTCAAAGATTTGTGCCACATTTTCACGATTTTTCAAAAAATAGCAGACCTAGCTACAAGCTCGTAAGCGCGCCACTCGGTGCTCGGTGCTTGTAGATCTGCTATTTTTCAATAGCGAAATAATGCTTAGTTAAAACACAAACGGGTTCCCGTCCAGAATGGGATATGCATGTCCTTAGCACCCCGTGGTTTTGATTCTAAAGACATGTATATTTTGTATACACCAATTAATTAACCATTAATATGACGGTTGGTTCAATCCGGGGTAGAATAAAGTTACATAGTGCTGTTTTATCAACTGTCACGGTGAAAAGGACTCGGACGCAGACACAAAATACACTCGAATGGGTTTTAATGTCTAAAAGAATGGATCAGAAGAGGCGAGGAGCAGGCAGAACATGTGGGCATGCAGGCGAAACGGCAGAAAGTCAGCAGAAGGCAGAAGAAAAGTCAAGGGCCTGGTAAGAAATATCAGTCTAAAAAAAAAAAAAAAAAAAAAGTTCGGAACAATGCCAAAAACTATGTTCGAACAAGGCTTGAGAACTTGGAATGCACATTAGAAAGTAGAAACTGGCAAAGACTGAGGCTGAGGGCCCGCCTGTCCATAAGTGAAAATTGGGTTATTTAATGTTTTAATTGTTAAATAAAAGAAATAAGAAATAAAGAAGGAAAGAAAATAAAGAAGTAATTGGAAATACATGGCCCCCTCTCGCATTAGAAGGACAATATCAGTCAGCAGAACCAATGCCAGGTGTTTTCGATGAATGGTTCAAACGGAGTCTGAATTTACAATGGGTAGGAAGGAGGTATAGGAAGAAGGCGTATATGCAGCTGTGCTGTGTGCGTTTTCTGGACGCAGTGCCACCATGCTTGTGTGCGTCGGCCCGCCACGCCGCCCATGCCACGCTTGTCGTGTCTGCGTGTGAATGGTGGTTGTATAGTAGACGTACAAAAGGCATCAGCCTATACTTCACGATGCACAATTCGGTGCGAGTTATGGCGCCTGCGGACAGTCGTTGGCAGCTGGTTGTGTTTGTGTGTTCTGTGTGCGCGTCGGGGGAGTGTGACGCTGCCTGCAGTTGATTTGATAAGACAAGTGTCCTCTATGTACTTATGTAGGCCTATAGGCCTATGCGTATTTAAGAGAGAAGTGCCATTATGTCACGCACTGGGGAAACGAGCACTGACAGAATGCGTTGGATTCAATGCGAGCCAAGTGGAATAGCATATCGTTGCTGACTTTATCTCAATGTTTAAACGATACAGAGTGAAGTGATTGTTGTACGTTTTCTTCTTTTTATGCGTCTTATGGAGTTAACATTATACTCTAATTGACCCCCAGGTGTGGTTATGTTTTCCCTGTGTATCTTTGGTTTCTTCCTGAAAGCTGAAAGCCTGTGAGTCACAAGGCCTGACGTCGAAATCTAAAAAAAAGTCTTCTGAAAGAATATATATTCAAAGATTTGTGCCGCATTTTCACGATTTTTCAAAAATAGCAGACCTACAAGCTTGTGAGCTTGTAGATCTGCTATTTTTCAATAGCTAAAGTATAACATAATGCTTAGTTAAAGCACCAAAAGGGGTTCCCGTTCAGAATGGGTTAAGGCCCATCGAAACCACTTTAGTGACATCTTAACCCTAACACCCCTCCCCCATTCTCATCTGATTATTTATTTTTCCCAAACACCTCATTTCGGGGGTCCTTGGCACAAAAAATAAATTGAGAACCACTGCCATGATGGAGCCCTCGGCATCTTTATTTTCATTTCCCCCTCGAATCAGGAGACTCTCTCGTACCCCCCCCCCCCCCCCCCCCCCCCCCCACGCCAGGGGGAAAAAAGGAAGCTGAAAATGAGCGTATCTACGGGGCGTCGTGTTTCCATCGCTGTCGATCGGCGCCGGAGCTGATAAATATCTGTGACTAAAGCACTCATTTGTCCTGGGAATGAATGCCCACCGTGACCTTTTCCCACTAAACAGAAAAGGCAGAATGTGGAGCAGACATTCCTCCTCTGATTGGCTTGGCTGTGTGTGCTCGGGCTACAGTCAGTACTAGTAGTTGTGTAAGCTATAGGAATACTGCATCGTGAACTGTGGTTATTAATTGCAGAGAAAACACGCTGCAAATTGTGGTCACAAAATGCACATGTGGAACTCTCATCATGTGCTGTTCAAATGATGGAGCACATACAGTATAAGTACAGTATAGTATATGTTTCATCGGTGTGCGTCATCATTTGTCACATTTGTTTTGTGTTTTCTTTTTTAAATGTGTCTACATGCGTTTTTATTTAATATTTCAATTGTGCTATATATTATTTTTCCATTGTTCCTTTTTTTAAAACCCAACAGAATATTGACCATAATACACTGCACGGTGGTTGTATGCCTCCATTAGCCGGTCGTTGACATCAGTGTCTGTCCAGACTGTAGCATACTGTATGAAGGTCCCAGACAGTGATCTTGACCTTTGACCTATGACCAACCTACATCTAATCAGTCCCTGGAGTGGACGTGTTGTCCCAAATGTCACGGAATCCCCTCAAGGCGTTCCCGAAATATCTTCTTGTTCACAAGGTCGCTGCGTCCATGCCGAGCCGAAAGCATGCACTGTACTGTACGTACTGTATGAAGGAGCATTATGTACAGTATGGATGGACGGACGGACACACAGTACAGACGGACAGAGAGACAGACCCCCCCCCCCCCCCCGCCGTCTCTATGCCCCCACTGCTTTCCGCCGACAGGAGGCATGAAAAAAGAAAGGAGAAAAAAAGCCAATGAAATTGGACAAAAAAAGATCCCAGACGTTGACTCAGACTGCACATTTTTTATTTATGCTGCATCAATCCGCAGCTTTTCATCAGAGCACAGCCAGATGTTATATAGTGGGTGTATGTATGGTGAGGTGTTTTGTCCAATGGTAAAGGGGGCTTTAGAATGGACACACACACACTGACGATGCGCGTAGGCTTCAGTGGGCCTACGTACGGGCCCCGTCGAGAAATCCCCAGGCTCTCTTTGTGTGTGTGTGTGTGTGTGTGTGTGTGTGTGTGTGTGTGTGTGTGTGTGTGTGTGTGTGTGTACGCGCACGCCTATAAGCCATCGCGTTAGCCAGTGATTGAAGAAGTACTCACTTTTTTTTTACCTAAGTAAAAATGTCAATACCCGTCTGTTACAGTTCGGTATTCAAAAGTGTTGGCATCAAAATCCTACTATAAATGAGCCACGTCTCTGAGTGCGTGTGTGTAATGCACGTAACTCAAGAACCGTTCGCCCCACCGACTTCACATTCGACACACACGATCCACACCCCCGCAGGGAGTGCAGTGCCCGGTATAGAGTCGGTCGGACCCACAGTTCTCCAGAACCACCACAAAAGGCTCTGGTCAGGCTCTGCCAGTGGGCCTAATGAGGCCAACTCCTTTCACCTGGGCCAGGCTCTGCCAGTGGGCCTAATGAGGCCAACTCCTTTCACCTGTGCAGACACAGGCACATACACAGATCTCCACGTGGGACACCGACTGACAGTTAAAACGGGTGCTATGACAACGTATATCATTAGGTTCCCAAGTTGCATCGTTCCCAAGTAGGCCGGTGGTCGACTGCGACGGGCACGTACAGGTCTAGTGTACTTAATGTAAGTAAAAGTATATCCTACTCATGATGCAGGGCCTTCTCTGTGGCCACCCCTACCCTCTGGAATGCTCTCCCCAAACACATCAGAGACACCAAATCTGCACTGAAAACCCACCTGTTCAGAATTGCATTTCCAAGCTGATGTGTTTTTCAACTTATTATTATTATAAGTATGTATAAAAGTATAAAAGTAAAGTAAAATATACCTCAAAATTGTACTTAACAAATTCAGGACGGGAAACCCTTTTGGTGTTTTAAGCATTGATATATTATAGCTTTTTTTTTTTTAATAGTGATAATGTGGTGCAAATCTTTTAATATATATTCTTTCAGAGCAAATGTTTTTTAACTCAAATCGTTGCTTCGGGGGGTGTCCCTGGAACAACATAGTTTCAGATGGGGGTCGGCGGCCAATTACATATCATTTTTGGGGGTCCTTGACATGAAAATGTTTGAGAACGACATTTTTTTAACTGATTTTTTGAAAAAACTGAAGAAAACTGTCAGTTCTAAATGGGTTAAGTACAGTATATGTGCTTACTTTCCCCCACTGGCTTTAGCCCTCCTTGTGGCATTCTATCCTGGCCGGTGTGTAATTGACTTGTCGGGCTGTGCATGTCAGCTACACCTCGGCTCACCTGCTCGCCACTCGTCAAAGATGAACAGTGATTGACAGCTGTCAGCAGTCTAATGTAGTGCTGCGGGGACATTTATTTTCTTTTGCTGTTTTTTTTAGGTGACGTTTTGACGAATGCTGTTATTCCTTCCAGAATGTCTGTTAATTTATTTGCATTTTAACATGCTGACAAGCACGTTTCGTGGTATGCTTTCCCAAGCATATATAGATTGGCAGGTTCACCTATAGAACGCCATTAATTTGTCTAGGCCTATAGGGAAAGATAGTGAAGTTAGGGGAGAGTGCCTTGCTCAGGGACACCTCGAAACATTGTCAGGGCCAGGGAATCAAACTTCTGTTTCCCGAGTCCACATCACGTGACACATTAATGTAGACTGAATGTTGAAAAAACAATCAAATACACACTTAAAACTAACTGAAATCAAAACTTCAAACAAGGCAGGCGTGAGTAACCCCCGAGCGAGGCGCTCGCCAAGCAAGTAACCCGCAACCTGCAGCCACCGCCTGCAGCAAGCTGTGTGATGTCTGCTTCTGCCAACTCAGCGCCATTTGAGTGGCATCCAGACGGGGTCCGTATCGGGCGTGGGAAGGTCGTTTCCCAAAGCGTCAATGACGACATGGGAGTGAGAATGCGTTGTTTCAATGCATATTAAATGTGGATTGATCGGTCTGGCTCGAAGTAGCTCCTGGAGAATGAAATGATTTATGAACGGAAATTCAAACGCCCCTTGAATTATTAACCACGCGCTGATGACAGCGACACGTTTACATAGGGTTTTATACCCTTGTGCATTTTAAATCCACGCTCCACGCTCAATTCAAAATCACGCCACTCCGCGCCGCTCACAAACTGTTATATTTTCACTATTAGAATGTTATGGCCCTATTTTGCGTGTCTTAAGCACCGGGTCTTATATGACTTCACTTATAAGAATGGAGGCGTGGCTAATGGTGTTTGGTTATTTTGAGTGGCCAATTCACATTCGTCACTCCCTCCATGTCTTATAAGTTAAAGGACCACTTCACCACTTTTCAACATATCTTCATATAATTGGTCCTCACTAAAGTTCATGATTTATGCCACACAATCTTTTTCTACTCGGTCTGTGTCTCATAGGAGGCCTGTGGGGAAGTTCAGAAACACGTCCACCAGTGACATCATCGATGGGGAATCCAAGCTAATAGAAACTGCAGGCTTTCTATTCCTGAAAAGTTGCAATGCAAAAATGGAAGCCATCGTTGATAATACAAATATAAATATTCTTTTAAAAAAGAATATTGTTTAAAAAACATCTGCCTAACGATGATGTCAGTGGTGGACGCGTTTCTGAACTGCCCACAGCCCTCATATGAGACACAGAAAAAAGTGTGGCATTTTATCATGAACATTAGTGAGGACCAATTATATGAAGATAGGTTGAAAAGTGGTGAAGTGGTCCTTTAAGTCATAAGACCTGGTACTTATAAGACACAGTTTTGCCAATTTTTGGGGGGCACTTACAAATCCCTCACGGCCCACCAGTGGGTCACCGGGCCACGAGGGTGTGAATGTACATGAACTGACCCAGGTGTTGTCCTTTAAAGGCAGAGGGCATTTTTTCTCTCTCCATATCAACCTACATTCCTTCCTATACAGTGTGTGATGTGCGCGTGCGTGTGCGTGTGTGTGTGTGCGTGCACGCGCGTTTGCAGTGCAGTAGTGTGTAATCTATCTCAGACACATAGTAGCTGTCTTGCTGCGGTCCACGTTGGTGTTAACGTTCCAGCGCTCCGCGTCTCAAGGTCTCACTTTACGCTGGAAACTTTGCTGCTCATGCCGAAGGCACGCCGGCCACTCTGTCTTTGGCCCCTTTACAGCTGTCAGAACTCTCTCACACACACACACACGCACACACACACACACACACACACACACACACACACACACTTATTTTATTATACGTGGGAGGACATCTAGGGTGGCGATTTCACAAATGCCATTTTAAAATGTTGTTTTTGAAAATAAATTAAGCCTATAACTCCAAAGTCGAAAATATCCTGTCTTTATACAGGCTTGTAGATCTGCTATTTTTGGCATATGACACCGATGCAGGCCTAAGAATAAATTACGCACGACTCCAAACCCGACCTATAAACTTCAAATTCATACAAATTCGAATCCTATAAACCCAAATGCTGATATTTTCTTATTGTAACCTAACTCTAAAAAAAATGTTTTAACATTAAAGCAACCATTTCTTATAGTATAATACTTCATTGTGTTGGATATTTGGTCGTCATTCGGTACGCACGCACGCGCACACACTCATACACACACCAAACCCCCTTACTCATGCACTCATGCAACCTCTCGTCATTTCTTGCACTCTCTGCTGATTTCTCCCCCTCTCCAAATCTGTTGCCCTCTCACACGTGCACACACTGTCCTTATGTCTGTCACCCCAGTGACCAGAGACTCCTCCATTTAAGTATAGACCTTAAATCTACTTGGATTAGATCTGGCATCACACCCTTAATGGCTATAGTCTGACACAGCACTGCTCTAGATTATGATCCACACACGCACGCACCCACCCACGCATATACACACGCATGCGTGCGCACACGCACGCACGCACGCACGCACACACACACACACACACACACACACACACACTTGGAAGCCAGCTGGTCAGATACAGTATACTGCCATCACATGTTACACTATGCATATGGAGGCCATGTAAGAAAAGATGATAGTCCGTTTATTTATTAGTAGGAGGGGGAAATAACTATGAGCCAGTTTTGTAATGATAAATTGGCAGAATGTGTTTTAATTGTTTGTGTACATTCCTGTGCTAAAAGAGTAACGTTGAGAGCTGCATTCACCATGCAATGTATATGTCAACTATTGAAGATATCTCCCCTGAAGTGTGGACTTGAGACTCGACTTGGACTCGGGTCACAAATGTGATGGTTTAGGATTTAAGAACAAAATACTTGGACTCGACTTTGACTTCAATGACTCGTGACTTGACTCGAGCCCTCTCTTGGCTTGAGACGTCAAAGCTTTTTCAAGTCACTTGATACCTTCCAACAAAGCTTATAGTGATATACCCGTACGTCTCTAAATGTTCTGATTAATTGAAAATGGTGGTCCCTATTGTAAACAAGTGTAATGCTTTATGGTGTCGTCCACAGTAACAGTTTTTGAGTGGTGCCACCACTCCAAGGAACAGCAATGTCCGTGCCTATTTGACTATGTGTGTGACTATTTTACTATGAGTACCAGTAGGGGCAAAAGTGGCGCTGTTGTGCCAGAAACAGAGAGAGAGAGATAGTGCTGCACTGTTGCCTGCTAATGAGAGAGAGAGAGAGAGAGATGAGAGAGAGAGAGAGAGAGAGGGGGGAGACGGGGGGGGGGGGGGGGGGGGGGGAGACGGGAGAGGGGAGTTGCACCACTCAGTTCACACGGGTGTGATTTTGTATTGAGTTGTGCTTTTGTTTGAAATGTACCCATTCTGCATACAGGCCTATATATACATCACATACACAACATAAAACTCTTGCAAAGTTTCATTGTGCTTTGTGTCACGTATCTAACCGCGGTGTGATCTTGATCTTTGTTTATTGTTTAAAACCACAGAGAGGATTCCCGCGGGGACATGAGCTCGTTGTTTGGCCCTGGATGTCTGATGTGCAATCTGTCAACCTCTCACACTGAGTGTGTGAACATGTCCAAGGCTACCTGTGCGTGCATGCGTGCGTGCGTGCGTGCGTGCGTGCATGCGTGCGGGTGTGTGTGTGCGTCCACACACACACACACACACACATCAGGATCAAGGAGATGGGTCGCACACACCAAGACACACACACACACACACACACACACACACACACACACACACACCCTCAAGACCAATGAAGTCAGTACGACTCAAGGCTAGCGTGCATCTGCGCACGCACACGATCCCCCAAGACCTCTGATAGCAATGCTCAGTGTCAGCTTACACACACACGCGCGCACACACACACACACACACACACACACACACACACACACACACACACACTGCTTCAATTATGGTCATCTGCCACATGTTAGTGTCTGCGTCTTACAACTCATAAATGTAATGTAAAACTTAAACCTCACTTCCCACACACATGCAAACCGCAAGTACACAACCACACACTAACATGATACATATCCCCCCATCACCATCACCATCTTCATCTTGATTCACAAACTTTTTAGCTGGAGACCCGACACAGAAATGAAACCTAATTTGCCCGGCGGGATCCAAACAAATGAAAATAGCACATCTACAAGATTGTAGCTCTGCTATTTTCAATACTTCTTAAGCATTTGTTTTCTATTTTATGGAATTTCTTTAAAAAAATTAACGCCCTCAATAAAATGCCAAATATAGCCTTCCATACAACACTAAATAACATGCAACACTATCCCTCTACTGTACACTCTCAAATGGCAAAATATACAAGCACTATATGAGCTGTTGTTTCAGAGCAATTGCATGGCATTGAATGGCACTTATGTATGTTGAAGACGAGCTGTTTGTGGGCAAACAAAGCCGATGGTACTTAGACATGCATGGCTTCATCTTTGAGACAACCATAATATGTTATGCTGCTGCCAGGATCAACCAGGTAGGCCTCCTGGTTGGGCTATAGGGCTAGGTATACATTTTGTTTACAGCTCTGAGGAGTAGCCTATAGCTTACTGCACGGGATGGTCGCGCACTGCAAACACAGCCGACGTGCAAGCTCACAGCGCGTTACGACAAGACACGCTGTGAGCTTGTACATCGGCTATTTGCAGTGCGCGACGCCATGCAGCTAAATATAGATCACGCTTAATGAGACACATGCGTGTAAATAATGGAACAAAGCTTGCACTGCACCACACCACTTACAGTAAGAGACACTTACTGCCTCAGAACAGCCGTGTGTGTGTGTGTGTGTGTGTGTGTGTGTGTGTGTGTGTGTGTGTGTGTGTGTGTGTGTGTGTGTGGCGCGTGCTACACTTGTGCCATACTTGTGAGAATGTGAGTAAATGATCGTTTGCCCACCTTACTAAACACTTGGGAGTCTGTGACGTCGTTCTGGCCCATTTTGAGATTTTGAAGTTTGCCTATGAAGCTCTCATAAGAAGGTTAATTCCCCTTCCGTGACTTTTCCTCTAAATATTCGATTCAAATCATCTCTTTTTTTTCTCCATCTGAAACATTTTCTAAATATGAATTCAGGCATACTTATACGTCTGCCTGTTCGATTTCGGTCAAACTCACCCCTCGCCCCTTTCTCCCCCTACAGGGGAGTGGAGTTCCCACCTCCCGACAGCCCCTTGATCAAGTAGCCTAGTCGATATTTAACCCATTCTGGACGGGAACCCCTTTTGGTGTTTTAAAGCATTTTGTTATACTTTAGCTATTGAAGCTCATAGCGCGCCACCGAGTGGCGCGCTATGAGCTTGTAGGTCTGCTATTTTTGAAAAATCGTGAAAATGCGGCGCTATGAGTTTTTTTATTTATTTCGACGTCAGGCCTACGTAAATGGGTTGAAGGACATGGCTCTACCCCGCTGGGGGGAGAGGCGTACTTCAACGAGCTCACAACTATAGGGATAGTGTTAGAAATGGCCAAGAAGAAATATAGTACAAATTGCATTTATAATGTGTGTGTGTGTGTGTGTGTGTGTGTGTGTGTGTGTGTGTGTGTGTGTGTGTGTGTGTGTGTGTGTGTGTGTGTGTGTGTGTGTGTGTGTGTGTGTGTGTGTGTGTGTGTATCACTCTCATCACTTCTGAAAACACATTAATCACATGGCAGCTTCTGATGTGAAAATGAGTCGCTCGGAACGTTATTGAGTGCGTTGACGATGTAATTGCTCTTTTTGACAACACACACACACACACACACACACACACACACACACACACACACACACACACACACACACACACACACACACACACACACACGATCATAATCTTTAATTGCCTCCCAAATGTGTTTGTGTGTTGATGGTGGCATCCGTGAGACGATAATGGCGTCTCACGGATTTTTTTATTTAAACTTTAATCTTCGTTAATCTTCTCCGTAAATTAACGTCCTACTTGATCACACTATAGCAGGGATGCTATAGTGTGATCATTTTTGAATAGCTCAAATAGCCGATCTACAAGCTCACAATGTGTGGATGTAGATCGGCTTGTTGAACAATTTCATAATGTTTTTTGAAAATAGTAAAAAAAATAAAGGCAAAGAAGTTTAGGGATAGGAGGTAAAGCGCTGGTGAAAATAGGGTCCGGTTTTACACACAACAGACAATATAGCAGTAGCCTACAACACGTTAAAACTAATACAAAACAAGAATATTGAACATCATTTAAGAGTGCAACAAATATAAGCCAAAAGAATATTAGCACCTAGTAGACGGCATACGATAAAACTGTTTGCTATAGGGAAGCATATTTTCAATTGAGTCTGACCTAATTCGAGGAAAGTTGCATATGCCATCAAAGCGCAGTCCGGGGACCCCGAGGGTCCTTGTTGCAGGCTGTCACCAGCCATATTTGTATGTAGCATCAAAAACATCTGCTATTTTCAAGAAATCTTGAAACAAACGTTAAACATTGCACATTCCGAAAGATTGCAGATTGCAGGTCTGTGGCCAAATGCATGGCTTCAGAAGCTTCAGATCTGCCTGTAAGTTATTACCAAGGGGCGGCAGTGGCTCAGGGGTAGAGTGGCCGATAGAGCGGCCGGATGGGAACCGCAAGTTTCCCAGTTCGATTCCGGGCTCCCCCAGAGTTACTGTCGAAGTGTCCTTGAGCAAAACTCTGAACCCCTAATTGCTCCCTATCCACCATCGGTGTATGAATGTGTGTATGAAAGGGTGAATGTATAATGCACAATCTATGTAAATCGCTTTCAGTAAAAGCACTATATAAATGCGCCATTGTTACCGTACCATTTACCAAGCTACAAGGGCATGCAAGCGCGCGTGGAGTGTAGTTCGAGAGGTTAAGTGTCTTGCTCAGGGACGCTTCGACCGGGGGCGAGCCGGTGGGTTGAACCGGCGACCCTCTCGGTTCCCAGACGGCCCCTCTAGCCACTCAGCTGCGGCGGCTCCGTAACGAGCATAACGAGGCATTATCGTCGGGGGTGACATTGGCGGCGTTGGGCGGCCGCCAGCTCATTAGAATAAACCAACATGTATACAGTATAGCTCAGAGATACTGTAGCGTTTCATGCTATGGATTATTCCCATCCTACTGTACCTCATTATCATCTGCCGCCACTGTTTTAAGTGGAGCCGCATATATTTTCTCTGTCTGCCTCTCTCTCTCTCTCTCTCTCTTTCTTTCATATCTCTCTCTCCCGCACGCCCACGCGGCCCCCGCATGCAGCGCCAGTCCCGATCAGCGGTAACGACCTTGCTATCATTAACGGCAGCTGGCCGGTCCATTGTGTTCCACGGATTAGGGGGGGCAACGCGGTGGCCGTCGGAGGTAAACAACACCACTGCACACCTTCAAATGACATCCAATGCCCAAACTTCCATCGGCGGACCCTCGTCCGCTCCCGCGCGGCATGCTAATTACCGTGGCCGCCCGTGACCTCGCCGGACGCTGGGTTTCGTCCGGCCCTCGTGTCGCTGCCTTATGGTCGTTGTGACCCCCCCCCCCCCATCAGGCCCAGACACTCCTGCTTTCCTATATACACCTGTGTGGATTGTGTGTTGCGCTCAATTGTGTCATGATGATGAAGACCCCCGTTTGCTTTTTTTAAGGATTCAAAAAAGCATGTCAAAGAAAGCACAGGAAATATGAAGATATCTACATACTGTATATAGCCAACACCAAGCAGCAGAAGACCATCACAGTATATCTACATGAGGTTAAGCATAAAGTGCTAAAGTGGTAACGCATTGGGGGTGCATACGTTGGTTAGACACATTAGGATATTTGCTATTGTGATATGGCATAAGTGTCAAATAAAAATCGGATTGGGAAAAATCGGTATCGGTATGTCTCAAAATCAAATGATCGGAATCTGATCGGGAGCAAAAAAAATGTGATCGGTAACCAACAGTCCGACAGGCATTAGTTCGACATCACCGACACACACACACACACACACACACACACACAAAAGAAAAACATAGGACAGAAACAAAACCCCACATGGAGGAAGCAATGTTGTTAGCCCGTATTCTTTACTTTTTTTACACCCACAATTTTCACTTGAGTTACAGAAAAAGAGAGAGAGAGAGAGAGAGAGAGAAAGAGAGACGTGCTGGAACAAACCTGAGACGTTGTTATTATCTGTTCAACAACGTGCTATATACGATCATGTCCCACACCCCAACACCACTAGGAATTCCTTCAGCACGTTGACACAGTCGCGATCGCTCTTCAAAAGGAGACTGACGCATAATCTAAGTCGGAAGTTTTGGCATCTGGGATTTCCTATCAAAGTTTTGCGGAGGAGCCGAGCTATGAAGCGTGGGTTTATATAACGCTGGGTGAGCGACGCTTCGACGTGCACACATCGCTGCCGTCTGGCAGAAACCTTGTATCCCCACATTTTCACCTTCTCATGTTTATTTTGTAAATTAAAGCAGCATTATGTAATGTTCCTCTTCTACCACGGATTTGAACCCCGTTTCCTGCACAAGTGCATGCAGAGCTATAGAGCCTGCCTGCTTGCACAGGTGATAAAATGACACTTCAGGTCAACATTAGTGTCAGATTATAGTGTCTAAGTAATGTATCAATTGAAGAGCAGGGAGACAAAATACAACCACCCCAAAAGTATTATATAGTGTTAGAAAAGGAAACATAACATGGGTGATAACAAGGGAATACATTTGTTAAAGGAGCATTCAGTGATTTGAGTGATTGGAAAACCACCCAGTCCGCCCCGGTAACAAAATGTGCACATGCACGCTCTACAGTGGGGGGAAGTGCAACAGGCCAACAGCATGTGCACCAAGGCCCGCCCCCACTCGATCATGATTGGAGGAAGGCCCCTCTCATCCTGATTGGATGAAGGCTTTGCCACCCGCCACCAAAACTGAAACTAGGGTTTTTTGACCCCAGGGGCTCACTGGGAACAGGGAGGAACTCCTTATATGGTCAGCACACTCTATAGTAGGGAGGATTATCCAGAAAAAAAGAAAAAATAAGTGATATTTAGATTAAGTCAAATCACTGAATATACCTTTAAAATATGGTTGAATATTATAATATATAACCCTGAAATGTAGTGTATGGAAAAATGTTTTGTTTTGTGTAGTTGAATAAGGTCATTAGTTTTCTGTTGGCAAGGTTTGCTCATAGGGGGAGCTGTGGGGGAAAGCACGTTAGCAATAGTTCCAGGAAGTGAGGCACCAGGAAAAGCTATAAAACTACAGGAAGTGAGGACTGGGTGTTCCATGTTGGTGTGTTTGGTGGTGGTTTGGTGGTGGTTTAAGGCCAATATTACTCAACCAGAATCAGAACTTGTTAAAGCACTGAGTAGTTTGACCAAATTAACTTTGTGAAGGGGAAGAAAGGAAGCATTGGTCGAACATTTCTGACGGTTTAAGCTCTGAATCAATTCAGAGTTTTTGGACAAAGGAACCTGCATGTGGCCTCCTGACGTAAAGGTTGGGTGAGGAATATATTTGTCCCCCTTTTTGTGCAATGCATTGTCTTTATTGTCTATCTTTTACTTTGTGTGTTGTGAGCTCAA
Organism: Electrona antarctica; assembly: GCF_951216825.1. Classification (NCBI taxonomy): domain Eukaryota; kingdom Metazoa; phylum Chordata; class Actinopteri; order Myctophiformes; family Myctophidae; genus Electrona; species Electrona antarctica. The sequence continues at coordinate 25,091,050 of NC_136803.1, read as the reverse complement.
ACACTTAGCAATCAGAAGCAACACATTTGACAACTCCTACACTTGGTCCATAGCCTAATACAGAATCTTGAATGTGGCTGTGACTATGGCAACAGACGCAGTGGTCATTTAAAACTACAGTACTGTATACTTCATTAGGAAATGACAGCCAAGCATGAATTAAAAGGGTAGCTTTGCTCATCTTCCCACTACAGGAGAAAACAGCAGAAAACATTACCATCTGTGTGGCATTCCAGAGTGGATATTGTTGCTAGAAATGAGCTGTCTCTGATACAATGTACTTTTATATACGGATACGCCACATCTCTTTGCCAAAAGTGGATGATTTACGAGCTTGTAGATCTGCTATTTATTATTTTATATGTTTTCCAGTACGTTCCCCACAAAATGCGGATGCAGGAATTGACTAAATGTGTGATAGGAATGTGTTGTTGTTTACACCACTTCAATCCTACAGTTCCTATTTGCCGAAAATAGCAGATTTACGAGCTTGTAGATCAGCTATTTTCGGCAGAGGTTTGGAGTAGAGGGGGGAAAAGGGCAGACCAATAAGTACAGAGTGAAGGGTCAAGTTTACTAAGTATTGAGCGTCTAGGTCTGAAAATACACATTAGAATTTACAGGCTTTGACTTTTTACTGGGGCCAGTTTCGGCAGCAACCTGTAAGTACTCTTTAAGACATTTTTTGCATTGGACGTGTATACACGTCTTTTATATTAAAACCATGGGATGCTAAAGATGCTTTTTTGGTTGTTTGTATACCGGTGTATAAAATGTATACCGGTATTTCTTTAGTGGTTCATGTCTGTTTTGTAATAATCAAATTAAAGAGTTAGAGTATTAGAGTAAAAGTACAACAATTGGATCCGAGATGTAGTGGAGTAGAAGCAAAAGCATTGGAAATTGGAAATACTCAAGTGAAGTGCAAATACCTCAAAATTGCACTTAAGTACAGTACTTAAGCAAATGTACTTAGTTCCTTTCCACCACTGTGTTTTGGAACGCGCCAGGTTTCCAGCCGACACGAGTGACAGTGAGATCTGGGTTGCAGGAATACAAGTGAATGATTTATGAAGAGCAGCGAGTATAGCTACTCGAACGGAGCAGCTGGGAGGGTTTGAAGAGGAAGCGAGATGACAGCGCGGAGCGTGGAGCGTGGGCAGATTGTTGTATTTACTCAGCGGGCGCGACAGACGGAGGCTTTTAACGTTCCGAGGACAGGATGGGGGTCAATTCCCATTCTGTTCACCGCAATGCAAAATTTTGCAAATTGGAAAAAACTTTTGAAAAGGTGCGCGCCTCTGAGCGCGCGTCACCGCCATGTAGTATGCCGAGTAGTTGCCGTATACTGGGCTACCTGCAGGGCCTGCGGAATTTTGGAGAGGAAGTTATAGCCGATTTGAATGGAATCTGCTCAACTTGACTGATGGCCTATGTCTTGATCACATGACTTCAGAGATAAGATTTGTGTAAGCTTTTGAGCAAAAAGTGTTTTGAAGAAATTGTGAAATGGTGGAAAATGGGCCCTGTATATATATGGAATTTCTAGGGAGTTCCGAGCAAATGTCACAGCTTAATCACTGTATTGCTATTAGCACGGAATGTGGTATATTTCACAAGTTTTCACAGTGTATCTTTTGAAAACAGCTGTGGTCTGCATATAGAGAGTATGCGCATGCTTAAAGTGAATGGCACATCGAGTGGCAAATCGAGTGGCAAAGCAACAGGCAAAGTGAGTTTAATGTTGTTTAATGCAATCAGATAAGACTTTTCTGTGTGGATGTATGGGCTGTCAAGGCCAGAAAGTAGTTTTTTGCGTTCCTGCATAACTTCCTGGTTTGATGATGATGTCACACGCATACCCTCTATATCGGGCTGAAGTGGTCGATGTATGATTGGTGATAATAACCCACATCTACAAAGAAACCACTAAGTAAAGTTTTCAAATAATTGTGATGGAGTAACGAGTACGATATTCGCCCCTGAGATGTAATGGAGTAGAAGGGAAAAATAGGAAATATTATAAGTCATGGACGAAGAGTTCCAGGTTGTACATTTCAAAGAAACGATGGTTCAACCCTGACACTAGGGTGGCATTAATAATGTGTGTGACATGAAAGGGTGGCTTAGTGGCTTCACAGACATTTTGCCCACCGGCAGGTTGGTGACTTCATGGAAAAACAATTACTCTGTTGTCCTGACCTATAGCCGCTAACAAGAACCCTAAGAAATAATGAGCTTGTTACCTGTAAGGGGAAATGTGCGTGTGTGCGTGTGTGTGTGTGTGTGTGACTGTGTGTGTGTGTGTGTGTGTGTGTGTGTGCATGGGTGATATAGAGAGATGCTATCAGAAGGTCATTGCTAGTAGTAATATCATAACAATGTATTCCATATAGTTAGTATAACTAGAGTCTTTGCTCGTGTCTGACGCCATTGCGGTCCGCGTTGTAGTTTCTCCGTGATATTGTGTGTCCAAGTGACGCACGCGCACGAACCGTACATTTTGAACGAAGGCAGACAGCGATGTATGTTTGGCCACTTACCGTGTTATTCTGTGTTGTGAATGAGAGAGAGAGAGAGAGAGAGAGAGAGAAAGATATATATATATATAATCCAAGTGCGTCCGTGGTGTTGCTGTTTCACCACAGTTGTGGGAAAGCCCTGCGGTGGCCACTGGCGGTCTTCTGTCCGTGCTGCTGGGTAAGCGGGTACCTTTCCCTTGTTCGATGCGATACAGAAAAGGGCTCTTTCACACTTTCACTTTCAACACTGAGCGAGATTGATTGATTGATTGAAATATTTATTAACAGTTTGCAGAATTACAGTACATGTCAAGCACAAACTCAATACAAAGACTGTTAACTGTGAGTGGACGACCCAATTAAGCATTACACTTGTTTACAAAAGGGTCTACCTTGTTCAATTCATCAAAACATTTAGAGACGTTCAAATAGACACGAGAACTGCAAAAGCTGAACGTAGGAAAACTGTGCTGTGATTGGCCAGTAGTCGCAGACCCCACAGCACTGGGTTGAAGATGCATAGGTCAAGACAGTGACGTATCATGGCGACAACAAAGCAGGCGTGAACGGCACTTCCGCATACTCTGCATACGTGTGTGTGTGTGCGTGTGTGTTTGTGTTTGTGTGTGTGGTTGTGTGTGTGTGTGTGGTACATAATTCTCACATAAACGGTACTCAATGTAGTAATTTTGCACTGTTGTGTGTGCTTGTGCGCGTGTGATTACAATGCATTACATCATTGCATTGTGTGCACTTGTTTTACTGTGATGACATAACAAAGACGTGTCTACATTAATAATATTTATTGTGTGTGTGTGTGTGTGTGTGTGTGTGTGTGTGTGTGTGTGTGTGTGTGTGTGTGTGTGTGTGTGTGTGTGTGTGTGTGTGTGTGTGTGTGTGTGTGTGTGTGTGTGTGTGTGTGTGTGTGTGTGCGCGTCGGTAAACTGCCGTTCTCATAAGTCATTGCAGATTAGCATCTCTAGCAGGCAGGTGGGATGCGAGCCATCACAATACACACACACACACACACGATCTGAACATCGGCACAAACAAAGCATCTATTCATCATCGCAGGGGCTGCGGCGTCATTCACCCAAAAAATATTTCAGAGTGAAAAATGCGACGCATTCCTCCCTCACAAACACTTGCATGCATGCACACATGTGTACACACGCCGTGTACACTTTACCATCCAATTTCTGGCTGGCTTACCAACTCTCTCTCTCTCTTTCTCCCTCCATATCTTTCTCCATCTCTCTCAATTCAATTATCTCTCTCTCTCTCTCTCTCTCTCTCTCTCTCTCTCTCTCTGGATGTTGACGTGTGTTTTGTAGTGTCTCAGAAACCAGGCCGCTCTCTCCTCATTTGGCTTTGACAACACTCATAATCCCCCCCCCCCTAAAACACACACACACACACACACACACACACACACACACACACACACACACACACACACACACACACACACACACACACACACACACTAGTCTAGGTGCCAACCATTGCCATGGCAACTCCAATCAGCAAAGCCCCTCTTTCCCCCTATTACGGTAGAGATATGACAGCTTCCTTCTCTCTCTCTCTCTCTCTCTCTCTCTCTCTTTCTCTGTCTCTCTCTCTCTTCTCGTTCCCTCTTTTAAGTTCTCTCTCTCTCTCTACCTCCCCCACTCTCTTCATCTCTCCTCCTCTACCTCTGTGTTTGGTCTTCTTCGTCTCTTCTCCCCATCTCTATTATCTGTGTCTCTCTATACTCCATCCTATCTGTGTCGGTGGATGTAAACGTCTCATTTGAAGGACCCTCTGTTTGATAGCTATTATGCCACGGACCCCCATTAAACAAATAATTGTGTCTGATACACTAATCTGCACTGTCAAATCCCCAGTGTTCATTTATCTGTGAGAAGTACACAAATGGAACCAAATGGTCCTGTGATATACTTGTAAGGGTCCATTTTGTCACTCTTGGAGATTACTTTACGTCATGTGTTCATTTGAGATGGACAGCAGTGTTGACTTTTGACAGTTGTTATTTGGGTTTTAGTCACAGACTTTTGAATACAATGTCATTTAGTAATGTTTAAGTCATCTGAAAGCTTTGGTCTGTACTAAAGTCAACTAAATGTCCACATGCCCCAGAGCCAGAAGAGGTGTCAAGGTTCAAGGTTGTACTTTACTGTTACATCTTGTGTACATGGTACATAAGAGTAAAACTTATTTTTGTTTGGCTTCCTTCAGACAATGCTGCAGCATACAATGGATAGCGTAACATTCAAAACAACAAAAACACAGCAAGCACAGCAAACAAAGAATAAAGGGTGCAAGAAAGAGCAATCAAAGAGTAAAAAAAATAGTAACATATACTGTACTTACACGTGCATGTTTTCCCTGTAGTAGCAGAGTTAGGTAAACTTATATATATATTATATATGTTCCATATATACAACAAAATTTAGTTTAAGATGGTGCAAGTAAGGCTATGTTCCATATACAGCAAAAAAGGGGCCATTGATGGGCACACAGGCAGCTAAGTGTCACAACTCCGAAACTCTCACATCAATGGCACATCTCGCACATTTATCGCTGCCATTGATGTTGGAAGAATGGGAGAGAGGTTTAAAGCAGTGGTTTTCAAAGTGGGTCTGATTTTTTTTTTTCCCTCTTTTTTTATTGTTTTGTTTTTACACAAATCTTCTCCAAGGCATTGACACTAAGGGTTTCCCACCTGCCCCTGGCAGGTAAATACAACTTCTCGGCAGGTGGAGTTTGCTATCATGTTACCCGACCGGCCAAGTGCTCGTTTGAGAGGGTACGTAACTGTCGATAAACACAACAGGAGATATTTGTCTAAACCCCCCCGAACGTGGGCAGAACACTCTGTCTTCTGATCTGTGGAATGTTTACCTGTAATGTGCTGTTTTCACTGTTGCTATACTTAAAAATATGGAATAAGTGTGAACGCATAGTCATGCACATTCATAGGTATTTGGCATAAAAAATTACCACAGACCCAGAAAGTTTGTATGTCAAATTGTATGTTCGCGACCCACTGGTTATAAGTAGCATCCTATTCTTATGAGTAGCTGATTCTATACTGCATATATATACATGTTTGTGAGTGCGTGCGTGTGTGCGTCCGTGCGCACAGGCACACCGTGAGAAAGCCTGGCGCTGTCCCCTGATAACCCCCCTTTTGTTTGTTGTGTTTTCACACTCAGCCATAAATCACGGGGCCGTCCCATCTTTACTCTGGGTCAAGGCTGGCTTCACTTGAGGTTAGGACGGCGTCGGTATCGGCTGGAATCTGCTTATCTAAATTACCACCGGGTACGGGCAGCTTGCTTCCAGGCAGGGAGCTAACGACACACGCATACCAGAGGGAAGAACCTCGTACTCGTCCTCATTCCTGAACTCTGTACCGCGTGATCGGTTTTGCCCGGACAAGGGGGGGGGGGGGGGGACACAGCTTCCATCACCTATCTAAACATTTTGAATATTCTCTCGTCGGCCCCAAGAAGTTCCAAGATCCATCTTTTTCTGTAATTGCCGCAGCCACTAACCCATTTAATCTGGGAGAGCATCTGTCATTTTACTTTTATTTAGTTATTTTGGCTATATCACATTTGTTTTCAAAGTAAAAGCTAAATTAGTTGCAATTAACTAATTCGGTATTTAGCAGGCACTCTTTATCCAGAGCGATTTACAGTAAGCAAGAACGGCACAGGGTAATGCATAGAAATACTCATCTACTGTAGGATCATAACGAGTAAACCAAAAACCAATCATCCGTCTAACCGTAGAATATCCGTACACTGAAACTTTAAACACTATAGGATGCCAGATCAATAATGACCTGGCATCTGACTACATAACATGCTATATCTAAATGATCTAGCATTTGCATACGCCTGCAAGGTCGTCGAGGCTAGGACCCTCACAGTGGAGTCAGTACTGCTGTATGGGGCTGAGACACGGACCCTCACAGTGGAGTCAGTACTGCTGTATGGGGCTGAGACACGGACCATCACATTGGAGTCAGTACTGCTGTATGGGGCTGAGACACGGACCATCACAGTGGAGTCAGTACTGCTGTATGGGGCTGAGACATGGACCCTCACAGTGGAGTCAGTACTGCTGTATGGGGCTGAGACAGTGAGACATGGACCATCACAGTGTAGTCAGTACTGCTGTATGGGGCTGAGACATACGTAAATTGTAATGTAATGTAATTTCAACGGAGGCCTCCCAAGTGTCACGGACAAGGTCAGAGAGAGAAGGATGAGGCCGGCTAGGCACTGTGTCAGGCACACGGAACTGAACTGGCGGCGAGCAAACAGGCACTGTCGGAGCCAACCCAAGGCACAGTATAGGGGAAAGAGGTGCACTTTGCACTACCTGTTGTCGACACACTGGAGAGTGACAACACCGCAAAGCTCAAGACCCAGATAGCACAGCAGGAGGGAGTGGAGGGCAGCCACCCAGGAGTCCTGCGTTGGGGTCGGCTAGAGAACTGTTTCCCAAAAAATGGGTTGGGACCCATTTGTAGGTCGCCGACCAATTTTTTTAATTTTTTTTTAAAACATATATGTTAGGCCTACATTTCAAAAGATTATTTAAAAAAATATATAATCTATAAAGAATTGTATTGATTTTAAAACAAACACGTCTAAGAAATTAGAGGCATAAAGTAGTGAAAATAGCTGATCTACAAGCTGGCAACGCGTCGCTTCCCCGCATTGCTAGTTGGAGATCGACCATTTTCAATTGTTTATTTTTAAACTACATTAGATTAGATTATTTTGAAGGGGCGCTAGCCCCTTCTATAAATAGCTTTTGTCCCCACATGTCTCAAGATTTGCCATTGACCACGATAAGAGAATTCTGGTCAAATGTCCACTAGATTTTGTCCCCGCCCATCTCAAGTTTTGCCATTGACGATGAACAGAGAAATGACGTCATATGTAAACGAGCAAATCAGCTAACCAATCACAGGCAACAGGCATTCTGATTGGCCAGAATTAACCAATCACAGGCAACGGGCATTATGATTGGCCACTATGAGAAGATTCATGATGATGTATGATGATAGGAGCTGATAATTCCGCTAAATATGACGTAAATTAAATTGTAAATTAAATATCAAAACATTAAACGCCATTGACATTGAAGGGAACACGTACGTCATATGTAAACGAGCAAATCGGCTAACCAATCACATGTTGGTGGGAGCGCTTGGCCAATAAGGCACCACCTTATGTACCGTATGTTTATGTAGCAATGTCAGATGTCCGCTGAACATGAATTGATGTACAATGACAAGAGCGCCCCTCATTTCACACAGGTGTGATTTTTTTTTAAGTGGAAAAAGTCACACCCGTGTGAAGTGAGGGGCGTTCTTATCATAGTAGGCTACATCATACATCTCATTCCGGCCAATCCTCACCTTCGTCTTCAATGTTTGTGTTACGCAATATGTGTGTTTACACAAACGCTCAAAATTGTCCATTCATTGTCAATGGCATTTAATGTTTGTGTTAGGACAACGTTTGTGTTGCATACACACTGAATTTGCTAGCCCCTCCTATATACAGCTTTTGTCCCCACAAAATGTCTGCAACAAAAACATTAAATGCCATTGACAATGAAGGGAAATGTGACGTCATCTTGTCCCCAGACGTCTCATATTTGCAATGACGATGGAGAAATAAGGTCAAATGTCCACCAAATATGACGTAAATTGGTGGCAACAGGCAACTGGCATTCTGATTGGCCAGTATGAGATGATGCATGATGATAAGAGCGCCCCTCCCTTCACACGGGTGTGACGTTCTGTGTGGAGTTTGCATGTTCTCCCCGTGTCCCTCACAAAAAACATGCAGTAATCCTGGTCTCTAAACGTGCTACGTCCAACCAGGGAAACTCCCCCCTGTCAGGTGTAAAGGAGCAACTTGGACACTCAGGCATGAAGGAAGCATGAGTTCAAGTCCGTTGCTCTCCCCATGTCCCCCATATATGGGGACTAGGTTGGCGGAGGGTGTGTAGAGCCCAGGATCACATTAGATAATTGACACGGGGGTGAAAAAAAATGGGTTACAAAATCGTGGGATAAAAAAAAAAGAATGCCTGTTGCCACAAATGTATGTCATATTTAGCGGACATTTGACCTAATATCTCCTTTCATTGTCGATGGCAAATGTGAGACGTGTGGGGACAAGATCAAAGTCAAAGTCATACTATTTGACACACACGTTACCGCAGTGAGATTTGTTCTCCGCATTTGACCCATCTCTTGGAGCGGTGAGCCGCAGCCAAGGACCGGATGAGCTGCAGCCGTGCCGCGCTCGGGAATCATTTGATTAGTTGATTTGACCCCCCAATCCAACCCTTTCATGCTGAGTGCCAAGCAGGGAGGCATTGGGTCCCATTTTTACAGTCTTTGGTATGACCCCGCCGGAGATCGAACCCCGACCTCCCAGTTTGAGGGCGGACACTCTAACCACAAGGCCACTGTTTTTCCGTTCATTGGCAATGGCATTTAATGTTGGTGTTGCGGACAGTTGACCTAATTACTTTCACAAACAGAGCACACAATTACTGTGGTCGGCTGGGTATGTATGGTATGTAGGCCTGTCCTCGGTGGTCCCTAATTGGCTGTTGATGGTGATGTAATTACTTGCGCAAGCAGAGCGCGCAAGTACTGCGATCGGCTGGGTATGTCGGTGTTGTCCACCGTATGTCGGTGTTGTCCACCGGCCAATAAGGGACCACCATTCTTGATGACGTAACTAAGGTACGTTTGCTGATCGGCTGGGTATGTATGTATGTATGTCGGGGTAAGAATGGTGGTCCCTTATTGGCTGTTGATGGTGACGTAGCTAAGGTATACGTTTCAAGGTTTGTTATATGGTCAATAACGTGTCTAAAGGATATAGAACAGCAGTTGTAATATAGACACACAAGTTGGCACCTCGACAGAGTGCATTTCTAGTTTCACCTGTCATTGTTGATGGCAAATATGAGACGTGTGGGGACAATATGACGTACATTTTCACTTCACTGTCGATGGCATTTAATGTTTGTGTTGCGGACATTTTGTGGGGACAAAAGCTGTATATAGGAGGGGCTAGCGCCCCTCAACAACAAAATCACACCCGTGTGAAGTGAGGGGTGCTCTTATCGTACGTCATCATGACGTAAAATTTACACTATGCCTATTTGCTCAGACACCATGACGTAAAATTCTCCATTCATTGTCAATGGGAATTTAATGTTTCTGTAGGACAAAGTAAAAGCTGGATATAGGTCAGTCTGAATTAGGCCAGTGTTTACTCTACTTAATTATGTCATCCCTGTGATGACATCATTAGTTTAGTTAAGTGAGTATAAATATACATTCAAAATCATATTGGTGTCAGAAGATATATTATCTCCTGACTTTTTTGATGAATAACGGTAGGTCCTCGAGTCTGAAACATTTCCACTTCAAGGAGTTTCCCCAAGTTAAGTTCCAACTCAAAGGCCCGGGAAAAAACTGTTTAGGGCAATTACTGGAACTGCCAATTACTGGTCGAAGGAGGACGGAGCCTGTAGGCTGTTAAGACCCTTTTGGGCTTGAGAGAAAATTACAAGATGCTGACTGACAAGTCTGAGAAGCAGAGGGGCGGGGAAGAATACCTTCTGCCCACGTGCAAGGAGGGGCGGGAGAAGAAAACACTCTTGGGTCAGGAAGTCGAGAAAGGGAAGAGGCTGTGTTTGTCCAAGGGGATGTCCAAGTCGAAGATGAAAGGGTGTTTTGATGTATGTGGCGGTTACATCCTTCATCCATGGTTCATCATAATTAGTTTGGTGACACTCTTGAACAAGAAAGAACAGGGGTCAAGTAGACGTGTCTTCAGGACGCGAGTCCATCCAAATGTGTGGTTGCTCCTGACAATCCTCTTCTGTGTCCATGTGGCCAACGGCTGCTATTACTGTGACGATGAAGTGTACGACCGCCAAATTAGGGAATTCATATTAAAGCAGCCTATTTTAATTCGACTTCGGATGAGGCCCATAGTTACGGCCGCAAATGCTAATATCGAAACAATTATAGAAAGACACGGTGGCGCAATTACTCCCGACACCCTATCCAAAGTGTTCACAGAGTTCCAGACCAGGTTTGATATTTTAAAGAATACTTCCCATGTAGGAAATGTGGTTGAAAAGTTTGGACAGTTCATGAGCAAAAGCAGTGACTTTCTGGACACGCATATGAGTGATGGATTATGCCCAGACAATAATTGTGGATTATTATACCAGCTTGTGGTGAACTGTGCCACCTGCGACATTCCCCCTGAATTCCCCCTCCAAATTCACAACTGCTCCACTCCTTCTCACAAGTTGGACTGTGGCCAGAACTACGTGCAGGTCGAGCAGGGGGACGAGGCGCTGTTGAACTGCTCTCTACCCAGACTGATGATTCCTGCCTGGACTACGCAGTACCTTTATGAGTGGACCCCAGAACTGAACCAGTCAGCTGACAGCTTTACAACTTTGAAGGTGACCAATGAGTCCTACATATTGTTGATGAATGTGTCTACGGAAATGCAGGGAACTTACAGATGTTCACTGACGAATCATTCTTCGGGAACCGTTTTCTCAAGAATGACCTTCCTGCTCAACGTCACTGAACCCTCTGAGCCTGACGTCACCCCCACGACACAAGTGCCATCGTCGCCATTGTCACGACTGTGGCGTGTCTAGGGGGTGTGGCGATCGTCCTGGTGATTTGATGGCTGAGGAGAAGACGACGACGACGAGAAAAGGAGTAAGTGGAGGAATTTCATCTGTATTACGTTACCTTGAGAGTAAAGATGAAGAAGCTTTCTGTCTCTTGATGTGTGATGTGTTTCGTGATTAATTCAGGTCACGGAGAGGTGAATATGACCTAATTTGACATACCTCTTTCAAATTGACCTGTCTCACTTTTACTGGTGGTCATGCTATAACCCAGTACGGTGTGCTATACATCAACCTTAAAGTTCTGGACAAAGAATTTACCAATGTGCCTGCTCTTGTTGTTCCTGTAACTGAGTACCGGTCAGAGGTTCCATTGCTAGTGGGGACCAATGTTATACGTGCCTCCAAATGCCACCTTGAAGAAACATATGGCCAGCAGTTTCTGGTTGTGGTCAAAGAGAAACACCCCGAATGGTACACTGCACTGCTGGAGGTGGGTGATGCTGAGCTTGGATGTCATGAGGGTCGGATAGGTCCTGCACATTATGCTGGCCGCAACCTCTACATACCACCAGGCAAGGAAGTGGATGTGATTTGCAAAGTGAAAGGGGGTCCCAGGAAAAGAACATACACTGCTCTTGTCGAGAATCACACAGTTTCTCAGCTGCCAGATGGCCTTGTGATAGGCAGAGTTCTTGCTGATGTGAAAAGGGGCCATGTTCCAATCAGAGTCATGAATGTATCTGCAAGACCAGTACGGATTAAACCACATATTCAGCTGGCGGATGCCTTCCTTATTCAGGATGTGGTGCAGCGGAGAGATGACACTCGACATTCAGCGGGTGGTGAACAGCCAGGCGATGAGAAGCCAGATCTACAGTTTGAGGAATCTAAAGTGTATCAAAGCAGTGACCAGGTTGTTCGCCTACATCCTGGGGAAACCCCCCCACACCTCCCAGCCATGTGTCCGTATCCATTGACCACCATGCAAGTGCTCAGGGCCTGACAATGACAATGCCTGCTTCCAAAGGCTATGAGTATTCCCCCCCTGCAGCTGCTGTTCACCTTCCCCCAGCTACTGCAGCCATGACCCCCAACCATATTACTCCGGCTGACACAAGGTCGTTTCCACCAGTGCAAGCCTACAGGCCTCCAAGAATGAGCTTACTGCCAGCTCAGACGCATCCAACATATGCCTCACAAGCTCCTGTGCATGGCCCTCCAGTGAGCATTCAGGGCACTGTGGACACTGCATCTGCCCCACCGGCAAACCAGGTCCCTCATGTCGCCAGTTATTCCGTGCCTCATCAGCCATCATACAGGATGCAGGCCCCCTCAACCTCAGCACACCATCCACAAGTATATGGGCAACCTTTACCAGCTGTTGGCCCCATGCCTTTGTATCCTGTCACACAGACCAACCACCATTTCCCCCAAACGCAGGTTGATAACTCCCTTCCCCAATCTGCCACCTTGGGCCCTGTTCAAACGAACTATTTTGGGCCACCCGCTGTTCAACCCCCTTCTTATCACATGCATGCCGCTGTGCAGCCCCCCACTTTCCCCCACATGGCCCTTGATGGGCCAGCAAGGTTTCCCCCTGTCCAACCCAGCCATGGTGGTTTCACTCAAACCCATCAGGTCAAAAATGTTCAAGTGTTCAGCGGGGGCTCCGACTGCAAAATACTGATTGATGATTGGATTAGAGACATGCAATACCTCCTTGATGCAGGGGGGCTGCCATCACACCTCCGTTTTCCAACCATTGTGCGGCACCTGAGTGGTGAGGCCAGGAGGCTGGTCCTAAATCTCCCCCCACCAGAACAAAATCCTGAGAGGGTTTTTGATGAGTTGAGAGCAGAATACGGAGACATGCAGAGATCTCTGGACCCCCTGGCTGACTTTTATGAGAGGAGCCAACACACAGGGGAGTCTGCATGTTCCTATGCTATTGCTTTGGAAGCGACACTGAGGGAGGTCGAAGAGGCTCAGAATGGTGGCTGGCAGTTTCCAGATCGTGACTCTAAACTGACAAGACAGTTCTTAAGAGGGCTGACCGACGAAGAAGTGTACTCGAGAATTGCGCCCATGAAGCCAAGACTACTGGGCTTTCGTGAACTACAAGTTGAGCTTCGAAACCTGGCCAGAGAAACTAAGAGATTTAATGTCCAGCACAAACAGAAGAAGACATTTAGCCAGGTCCAAGTTGCTGGGAATGAACATCAGAGTGGACAACAGAGTGGACCCTGTGACAGAGCTGTGGCAGGAAAGCAAAAGTCTGAGCTCTCAGAGCTAACAGCACTGGTGAGAAACATAGCTCTGAATCAGGAAGAACAGAGTAAAAAACTTGCCCACTTGGAGTTAAAAATGAACACCCCCCAAGCACCAGCCACCTTTAAGCCTCGCACAGCAACTGGGAATGTGAGTGGAGGAGCACCATTTGTGTGCCACCGTTGTGGCAAGCCTGGACACGTCGCGAGGGTCTGCAGATCGGTGTTGCCTGTCGGTGAACAGGTTGGAACACATGGACCTCCAGTCCCTGACGTGAGTGCTGCCACAGCTGGGCAGCATTTAAACTATTAAGGCCTGTGGTGGCGGGGGCAACCATGGGTACACACCAAGATCCCCAACATGAATGGCAGGAAATGAGTGGCTCAAGTGAGCTATGCACCCCTCTGGTTGGGCCGCTAAATGAAGGTCCAGCTGAAGTGAATGGCACAAGCTGTAAGGCGCTTATTGATTCGGGCTCTCAAGTGACCACCCTCTCCGATGTGTTCTGGCGCTCACATCCTGAACTGTCTAGACAAGAGCTGCAGAGGTCCAATATTCCAATAGAGGGGGCTGGTGGTCATGCTATAACCCAGTACGGTGTGCTATACATCAACCTTAAAGTTCTGGACAAAGAATTTACCAATGTGCCTGCTCTTGTTGTTCCTGTAACTGAGTACCGGTCAGAGGTTCCATTGCTGGTGGGGACCAATGTTATACGTGCCTCCAAATGCCACCTTGAAGAAACATATGGCCAGCAGTTTCTGGTTGTGGTCAAAGAGAAACACCCCGAATGGTACACTGCACTGCTGGAGGTGGGTGATGCTGAGCTTGGATGTCATGAGGGTCGGATAGGTCCTGCACATTATGCTGGCCGCAACCTCTACATACCACCAGGCAAGGAAGTGGATGTGATTTGCAAAGTGAAAGGGGGTCCCAGGAAAAGAACATACACTGCTCTTGTCGAGAATCACACAGTTTCTCAGCTGCCAGATGGCCTTGTGATAGGCAGAGTTCTTGCTGATGTGAAAAGGGGCCATGTTCCAATCAGAGTCATGAATGTATCTGCAAGACCAGTACGGATTAAACCACATATTCAGCTGGCGGATGCCTTCCTTATTCAGGATGTGGTGCAGCGGAGAGATGACACTCGACATTCAGCGGGTGGTGAACAGCCAGGCGATGAGAAGCCAGATCTACAGTTTGAGGAATCTAAAGTGTATCAAAGCAGTGACCAGGTTGTTCGCCTACATCCTGGGGAAACCCCCCCACCCTGTTGTGTGGATCTCAGTGCAGCTGCTGTTGAGGATGAGGAGCAAAGTAGGTGTCTCCGGCAGTTTGTGGAGAAGAATGAGGATATTTTCTCACAACACTCAATGGACTTTGGTCACACCACAACTTTACAACATGAGATTCCCCTGATAGATGCTAAGCCCTTCCGTCTCCCATACCGTAAGGTGCCACCCTCCCAGTGGCAGGATGTCCGCAGACACTTACATGACATGGAGGAGTCAGGTGTAATCCGCTCAAGCAAAAGTCCTTATGCATCGCCAATGGTCATTGTGACTAAAAAGGATGGCTCGTTGAGAATATGTGTTGATTACAGGAAATTGAATTCCTGTAGCACCAGAGATGCATTCCCACTCCCAAGAATTGAGGAGGCACTGGAGGCTCTTGGGCAGGCTAAGTACTTCTCAACCCTTGATTTAACGTCTGGCTACTGGCAGGTGGAGGTGGCGGAAAAGGATAGGCATAAAACAGCCTTCACCACCCCTATGGGTCTATATGAAGCAAACAGGATGCCTTTTGGCCTACAGAATGCCCCATCAACATTCCAGAGGTTGATGACCTGTTGCTTCGGAGATCTGAACTACTCACATCTCCTTATCTACCTAGATGACCTCATTATTTTTTCAAAGACTTTTGATGAGCATCTGGAGCGGCTCCAGTTGGTATTTGACAGGCTGCGGGAACATGGTCTGAAGCTGAAGCCTTCAAAGTGCCACCTCATGAGGGAGGAAGTTCAGTACCTGGGACATTTGGTGTCCTCAGGGGGAATCCGCACAGATCCGGACAAGATCATCAAGGTGAAGGACTGGCCGCAACCCACTAACCGCAAGGAGGTCTTGCAGTTTTTGGGCTTCTCGGGGTGCTATAGAAGATTTGTGGAGAGTTATGCAAAACTTGCAGCACCCTTGTATCGGCTAACCTCCGGTGACCCTAAAAGGAAGAAAAGGGGGAAAAAGATGCAGTCTGTTCCTGAACGGCCCTTTAACTGGACTGAGGAGTGCATGGAGGCATTCCACATGCTGAAGGAGAAGCTCACATCAGCTCCATTGTTGGGCTATCCGGACTACACGTTGCCTTTCGTGTTGCAGACAGACGCCTCCGGAAAAGGTCTTGGCGCTGTTCTGGCACAGGTGCAGAGTGGGACTGAGAGGGTCATAGCATATGCCAGTAGGGGTTTGACCCCAGCAGAAACTCGTTATCCTGCTCACAAGCTGGAATTTCTAGCACTTAAGTGGTGAGTGACTCAGAAGTTCTATGACCATCTGTATGGACACAAGTTCACTGTACTCACAGACAATAACCCCCTCAAATATGTCATGACCACAGCCAAACTCGATGCTACTGGACAACGGTGGGTCTCACAGTTGTCAGTGTTTGATTTTGACATCCGTTACCGCCAGGGGAGGTGCAATGCCAATGCGGATGCTCTCTCTAGAATGTCTAACCAGGATGTTGGGAATGCACTTAAGTCATGCCCTCTGAGAGTGAGGTCGCGACGGGCCAAAGGGCAGCTGGTAGAACCAGACCAGGTGCAGGACAGTGGTGCAGGGAGTCAGGGTGGAGAAGCAGCCCAAGCTGGCCAACCCATGCACCAACCAGAACAACACACAGATTTCGGAACTGAGTCCCTTCCCTCAATGACCAAACAGGAAATAAAAGCAGGGCAGGTGGATGATCCTGACATAAGCCCAGTTCTGCAATGCAGGACATTGAACACCAAACCAGGAAAGACTGAGAGAGAGAACTGGGGAGACCGAGGATCTCTTCTCCTGAAAGAGTGGAAGAGGTTGGTGGTTAAAGATGGTGCCCTGTACCGCAGAGTCAAGGATGGTCAGCGTGGAATCACTGAACAGCTAGTGCTGCCCCGGAAACTACATAGGATGGTGAAAACGGCTCTACATGATGAATCTGGCCACCTGGGATTCGAACGCACATTCACTCTAATTCGAGAACGTTTCTACTGGCCTAGGATGTTTCAAGATATAAAAGAGTGGTGTGAGCAGTGTGAACGCTGTTGTCTCAGAAAGACCCCCACATCAGGCCTCAGAGCTCCCTTGGTCAGTATACATACAAGTGTCCCCATGGAGCTCGTTTGTATTGATTTCCTGACGCTGGAAAAGTCGGTTGGAGGGGTTGAAAATGTGCTGGTGGTCACTGACCATTTCTCCCGGTTTGCCCAGGCCTATCCAACAAGGAACCAGAAGGCAACTACCGTGGCCAGGGTACTGTGGAAGAATTTCTTTTGCCGGTTCGGTTTCCCAGCAAAGCTCCATGCTGATCAGGGACGGAACTTTGAAAGTGCAATCGTAAGAGACCTCTGCAAGCTCACAGGTATTACCAAAACACACACCAGTCCCTACCATCCACAGGGAAACGGAACCACTGAGAGGTTCAATCGGACTCTGATGAACATGTTAGGCACCTTGGAACCCCACCTGAAGCCTCATTGGCCGGAGTATGTAGACACAATGACACACGCATATAACTGCACTCAACATGACTCCACCGGCTACAGCCCATTAAGGCTGTCCCCAAACATTCAAGGTTCGAATGTTCGCTCGTTAGGGTTGGCACTCGAATCTTAATTAATGTGCTTGAACCATTCGGTTTTTTTTTTATTATTATTTTTTTTATTAAAACAAAAATATTATTTTTTTCCTTTTTTATTTACTCGAAAATATATCTTGGCGAGAATGCGATATGAGCATGTAAAAAAAGAAATGTCTCCTTGTTCTTCTGTCCCTCTCCAAAGTCTCCCGTGCACAACTGCACATTAATTTGCTGATTGGCCTACAGCTGAGGTGATTGACCTTTCTCACCTTGTTCTGTGAGAACAAAAGAGTTCCATTGAATGGAATGTCTGACGCGTCTCACTCACACACACACACACACACACACCAGCATGATCGCTGATAGAGGGAACCGTTCTTAGCAGCCATAATATATTAGCATATGCTCTCTAGCATCACATAGCCTATTGCTAAAAAGAAGTGAACTCTGATCATTGTTAAGCAAAACGGTCACGGTGACAGAGGTTCTGCTTTTGCCCTGTGCCCACTTCAATGCGCTTCTACACAGGTGGAACAAATGAACGAGTGACAGCTAACGAGCAAACTATACGCTGTCGTCTGCCAGCAAGCTCGCAGATCAGCTGTTTTCGCGGAGCCGCTTGACTGTGTGTGTGTGTGTGTGTGTGTGTGTGTGTGTGTGTGTGTGTGTGTTGGGAGAGACGAGAGAGATTGATAAAGAGCAGGGGAGACGCGCTGCGCTCTGATCGAGACATCTCAAAGGTTATTTTTTAAATTAATTAGAAACAAATGGTCCGGATGTTCGCTCGAAAATTCCTGCCGAAGTTCGAGTCCTAAAAAAAGGGCTAGGGTACAGCCTTACAGCCCATACTATCTAATGTATGGCAGGCATCCTAGACTTCCAGTTGATCTTGTGTTTGGTCTAGCATCTAACGACCCACCCTGTGAGTACAATAACTATGTCCAACGCCTTCGAGACTGCCTGAAGTATACTTTCGACCAGGCTAACAAGAGCTCTGTACAGGCCAAGGAGCAACAAAAGAAGCACTATGACCGCCGTGTAAAGAGCCGCACATTTGAGCCAGGGGACAGAGTTCTGATTAAAGTCTGTCAGGTCGAAGGCAGACAGAAGTTGGGGGACAGATGGGAATCGCAGCCCTACGTTGTAGTTAAGAAACAGACGGGGATCCCAGTATATGTGGTTCGGGCAGAGAATGGAGAGAAAGAAAGGGTGATGCATCAAAACCTTCTCACCCAGTGTATGTTCTTCCCAATGGGGTCGGAACAGACGGGCGAAGAAGGGGAGTCTGTTGAGGAGACCAGCACATCAGCTGGTGTGTTGGATGGAGAAAGCGGAATGAGAGGAGATGGAGAGGAGGAGTGTGACACAGAACGACAAGAGGAAATTAATGAGCAAGACAGTGAAGGAGGAGACAGAGAGGGAGAACCTAAGGAGTCCATCACTGAGGAGCAGGACGAAGATGACTCCCTTCAATGGAGTGATTCCTCCCCTGATCCAGTGCATGCCCGGAGAAACCCTCCAAGGAACAGGCACCCACCTAAAAGACTGACCTATCAAGTGAGAGCTGTGGAATCGGCTCAGCAGAAGATTGACCGGGGCCGAAGCGTATGGCAAAGAGCCAGGAAGAATCTCAGCAGAGGGCAACATTCACACCCAGTCACACCATAACAAGCATTCACTCACACTCACCCACATTTTGTGTTGTCTAAGGTTATGATGTATTGACAGAGTTGTGGGACTTTTATGTAATAATATCTGATGTCTGGGACGCCATCAAAGAACGAGGGGGTGTATGTAAGGGAGTGATGTATGTTTGCCAGTAGATGGCGTGGTTTTACTGTATTAGGTATGCTGCTGTGTTTTGCCTTTTGTCCCTCTGCAGCCACCATAGGCTGAGTTTCCTTTTGTGTTCCAAAAGGTAAGGGAGGGATAATTCTGCACTGTGCAATGAAAACAATTTAAATAGTCTTATCAAAGTCTGAATTTACTATAGATCATTACATAGCTTGTTTGTTACATGAGTCATGTGTTGTGTAAAGGAATCTACTGTTTCTGCACTATTTGTTCTGTATTTACTGTTGCAAGTTCCTATGCTAATGGCTAACTGTGTGAGCTAATCCACATACATGCTGCACAGGATGACAGTAGTGTAGGGTTGCATGTGGCTGGCTAACCATGCAGCTGAGGTTTATTGAATAGGCCTACAGTATATTGTGTTCATTGGATTGAGATAACTCAAGTGCTTTTGAAACTGAGTGAGTTTCCTTTTGTGTTCCAAAAGCTACAATAAATGAAGGTTTGCTCAACTCAACCACCATTGGACGTCTTGTGACCCGTCTCTTTCCTGCCCTGGTATATTCCACCCAACAACATAAACACAACGCAGAGACCTAGCTGGGGCTGGTCGCCTGAGACATAGGGTTACATAAGGATGCACCGAAACTATTCGGCCGAATAGTGGCACAAAATCACACCTGTGTGAAGTGAGGGGCGCTCTTATCTTACAACATCAATTACAACATAATGTTTGTTTAAGCAACGAGTGCTAATGTTTGTTTAAGTCCTCAAAACAAACATTAGATTTCTCTTCAATATGGCGTTTTCTTAAACAAACATTGAAGCCATGACAGAAATGGTACAAAAACTGGTAAAAAAAAATATTATTATAATTATACAAAAAAATATGTAATATTAAATCAAATTCGGGTCGTATTCGGTTTCGGCCAAGAAAATCCCGTTCGGTGCATCCCTACTTTAAGGTCCTGGTGAAATGTTTTGTGAGCTGTACCTAACCGCTCTCACCTATGGTCATGAAGTGTAGGGTCATGACCGAAAGAATAGTCACGAATACAAGCGGTCGAAATTAGTTTTCTCCGACGGGTGGCTGGCTTCTTCCTGGAAAGGAGCCAGCTTAGGTGGTTCGGCCATCCGTTTAGAATGCCTCTCGAGCGTCTCCCTAGGGAGGTCCTCGATGCACGTTAAGGTTGGGCGATATGCCAATTTTTTTTCAATCGCCCATCGTCTGTCCAAAAATCGCCGATGGACGATATATCCGTGTCATATAAGTAAAGTGAGAACAGCTCACTGCGGGTCGCAAAAAAGCCTGATCTACAAGCTCTCAATGCACCGCGTCCTGCCTGTTTTTGCAGCGCCGTTTGCTACGCGTTGAGAGCTTGTAGATCTGTCTATTTTTGCAGCGCAGCCACCCAGGGTAACAAAATAAGAAATAAGTTACAGGTGGAGATGAAGTGAAGTTGGAACGGACAAGCAGCTGCAAGCTAACATCACAACCACCAATCCACCATGTCCTGGTGACAGTGTTGTTAGCCGCAGCAATGTAGCCTGCCCTAGTAACTTCTCCTCCCCGGAGAAGTCTTGCCTCCCCGCACCGTCGGGGGCTCGGACATGCATTGAAGCACGTTGGGTGATGAGACACGAGACATCAGTGTGACTGTATATTATTTAACTGGGTCCGGACTGGAGTGACAGTGTAAACAAAACACAGCAACATATGTAGCCTGCTCCACAGTAACGTCTCCTCCCCGACCAGACGGTCGGAGCGTCAGACCCCGATGCTGCTGCGGCCGGGGAGTGCAGGCTGCTACTTGGGCAGGAGCATACCATTACAAGGGGAGGAGGGCTTTCTACCGGCGGCTGCTGGCCCAAATTAATTCGCATTTTGCTCACACTTGTACAGGCTACGTTTGAAGAGTTGAATTTTCGATAAGATTGAGTATTATTTTGCAAAAAATAAAATAAAATCGTAGAGGAATGTCTGGAGCTCTCTGGTGGAGCTGTTTCCCCCGCGACCCGACTACGGATAAGCGGTTGAAGATGGATGGATGGATGGATGGACCTAACCGCTCCAATAGAACAGCTATCTGTGTCTGTCCCTATGTATGTCCCTGTGTGTATGTGCGTCTGTTTGAGTACGGACAGCTGCAATACCAGTGGCACTGTTGATGTATTGGTTACCGGTAATTAGATTGAGTGAATAGTTTCTGCCTATAGAACTGAAGTCAAGTTAAAACACTTCTAGAGAATTTCTCTCATTAGATAATAAGTACGACAGACACCTATCCCATCATGCATAGCGGGGGTTGCATTTCCTTTGTTTTCATTCATGTCTTTCACGCCTCGTTTGAGTGTGACTACTATAGTCTTTGTTGTTAGATGATCTCTGACTGACTAAACAGTTCAGATGTAACTCTATGGCTCTGCTCTGCTCAGCAGAGCCATATAGAGGGTCGGATGTGCAGCTAAAAAAATAAATAATAATCTGATATTTCCCCCCCGATTCCGATCTTTTGAAAATCATGTGATCGGTGCAGATTTCCGATCACGTGTGCGTGCGTGCGTGCGTGCGTGCGTGCGTGCGTGCGTGCGTGCGTGCGTGTGTGTGTGTGCGCGCGTGCAATGTCAAAATGGCAGCTGATTACTTGTTGTCGGCCC
Source organism: Electrona antarctica (assembly GCF_951216825.1). Lineage (NCBI taxonomy): Eukaryota > Metazoa > Chordata > Actinopteri > Myctophiformes > Myctophidae > Electrona > Electrona antarctica. Next base: position 25,069,250 of record NC_136803.1, on the reverse strand, counting down.
TTTTATCTGATAAAATTGTATAGTGAATGGCATAACTAAGCAAATAATGGGCCGATTTGGAGGATTCTGCCATCACAGTATAGGTTTTCTGGGGTGCTGAGTTGATGTATGAGGTGACTGAAGCAATTCAAGTACAGGGTCTTGTGTCAAAGGTCAATGTCAATGTCATTTTGGATTCAAAACATCCTATAATACTAGACTAAACCGTCTTGGACTCTTCCGCAACTCACAGGTTGCGGAAGAGTGCCCTCTATTGTAAACATTGAAAACACCAAATGATGTCTATACTTTAGATGACAATGGCGGTCTGTGCGTTGGATTTGAAATGACGTCTAGACATCATTGCCAGTCAATGATATTGAACTACGCAACCTCTTCCTCAGCAGAACTGTCCTGTTCAACTGTAGGCATTGAATCTTCCTCAGGTGCTTGGTTTGTACAGTTCTGGAGTTTGCAGAGGTCTGTACATCTCAACCCATTGCTGAGACAATTAACTGCAGTTACGAAGCTTGCATATGTGTGCAAATTTACAGGCCAAAAACTCAAGGGCTATATCTGGTGCAGGGGCTGCATGTGCCATGTGCGCATCCACTAAACTGTCCACCATCAACAGTTGTCCATCCACTCTGTTTGGGATCTGGTGCAGATGGATGAGTCTGCAGAGAGCATCTCCATATTCAAGTCTGGTATTGGCACATTGGGCATGGAGAAATAGACATTCTCTACATGGTGGGAGTTGACTGGAATCAGCCTCCCTTCTCCTGGCACAGAAAATCTGGTAGTGGATCTCGTTCAAGTCACTGGAGGTGGTCCCAGACAGGTACCACCTACAAGTGAACTGCTGTAGTTTGTCAAAGAGCTCTGTTGAATCATCCTAAGTCTGGCCAAGTTGTTTGAATGTCTCCTGAAAATAACTTCAATAACCTCAGTGCATTCAGTTTTCCATGACTATACCAAAGGCACTCCCAATGTCAGATCCTGTAAATGTGTGTAGCGCAACCAGACTCTCACAGAGGTTTTATCCCAAACCAAGGCCTAGCTTGTGTATGTCCAAACCATGTGCAGTTTTGTGTACCACACTTGATACATAGGACATGGGATGTGTTTTTTGAATGCTAAACAGAGAACCGTTACATCAGTATCTCCAGAAGTAACATAATACTGCGTGCGCGTGTGTGTGTGTGTTATCTCTAAGTTAAGTCTAGTTGTGTGGTCCTCATTTACTCGTTTATTACATGTTTTCCTGAGTTGCGTTGTGTGCTTGGATACAACCTTTAGTTTGAGAGTTCCTTCAAAGTAATGTGTAAATGGTTTATCCTCATAAACCCATACAAAGATGTATCACTCATGATTCTATGATGTTTAATTCAGAAGTTTAAGATGTACCCTGTTTCAGAGAGGAAGCTATTATGGCTACCAGAAGTATAATTCAGCATGTCTGTTGTTATATTATGATGTTGGGTATGTCCATCCATGGTACAAACATCAGAAATGTCCATAACAGTGAATAACTAGAAAAAGTGCCCTTCTGGGCACAGGTCTCCACCAGGAGGATAGGACTGTGTGAGATGTTTGGCAACATGTTTAGGAGTAATATAAACATGTTTGCCTTTGATGGCAATTGGATGATTTGAGGCATTTTGTTCCAAAAATGTGTTTTGCAAAAATCAACCTGTTAGTGGCGCTATAACAGGCCAATGTGAAAAGGGTGGGATATATTCCTCAGCCTAGTAGGAAAATGTGTGAAAGATGTCACGTAAATTGCATGCTGCGTTCATGATTTGAGGCTTTTGTTCAAAACGGGGCAAACTGTGAAAGCCAATTATAGCCAATTAGGATGGAATATGAAATATGGGACAGATCCGACTTGAGCACATGACCATAGAGATACTCTGTAACGATTTGTGAGATTTTTGGACAGAATCTGGAGGAGTAATATCAAAAAATGTGTTTTACAAAAGTCGGCATCCTGGTGGCGCTATAAAAGGCAGATGCGGAAAATGCAGGTCAAAGGTTTGTCCTTGGCCTCTAGGGAGTGTGCATGCAACGTTTCACGCAGATCGGTGCAGTTTTAGGTAAAACATGTGAAAAGCTGCCTCATGGTGGCGCTATAACAGGCCGTTCTGGAAAATGTGGGGCAGAGGTTCATCGTTGGCATCCAGGGAGTGTGTGTGCAAAGTTTGGCATCGACCGGGTTAACGGTGCCAGAGATTAGCTGGTAACGGACGGACGGAAGGACACACGGACACACGGACGGACACACACACACACACACACGGACGGAGTGCAAAACATACTCTCTCCCCATGCCTTCGGCCTGGTGGAGACAATAAAAGAGTTTAGACAACAATGAATTGTGGTTTTGCATAATCAGATTATACCCCTAAAATGGTATTCAGCTGCCCTTCTCAAACTGCTATCATGCATTTTATTACTCCTGGATGTCAGACGAACAAAATGATACCACATACTGTATGTCTTGTCCCTTTTAGTGGCAACGATATCTCATCCGGCCCAAGGACTAACGCACATATTTCTGTTCTGTACCTTTATTATGTAAAGTGTTTCCTGTTTTTCCTTGGGTGAATTAAATAACATTCGCGGGACACGTTACATAGCCGGTTTTATACTTTCTGTCATCTGTTTTCGAGTGAACGGCTTTCACTTTCCGTTCAGTTACATTATGGCAATTTTCGAGTACATTTTCAGCCACTAGATGGCACCAGATGGCAGCAAGTGACAAAAATCTTTCAAAATCATATTTCTTGCAGAGATTGCCAGCCAGTTTGAATAAGGCCAGTGTTTATTCTACGTAATCATGTCATCCCTGATGACATCATTCGTTTTGTTACAAAACTATAAATGATATTGAACGTTTAACTTAGTAGATAGTAGTTTAATACAGTAGATTTTCATGGTAAAAACTTTCATGGTAAACTCAGAAGGGGGAAGAACTGGAAAAGGGAAAACTACCGGAGCTGCCAGAGGCCGGTCGAAGGACTGAGGACCTCAAACAGAGCCTCATCTCCAAGCCTTATACCGGGGGGAAAATAAGACTTAAATTCCTACATCAAAGAGAGGAGTCTGTGTGTTCTGCTTTATATCCGAGGTGGACACACCACAAAGTTGCCTATGGCCAGCCTTAATGACCAGAGCAAGACCGAACCACAGAAAGCCCTTGAGGAACACATTCAAGCAGAATACAAGCAGCTGACAGGGCGAGACTACAAACCTGGACTTCAAGGCCAAGCTGCAGCAGCAGCAGTCTTCCATAGCCCTGTCCAGTCAATCCTCACCCTGAAGCTGTTCTCTCAGGTGGGACAGCAAGGTGATCAAGAACACAAGGCTGTGAAGACCCTTCTGGCCTTGAGACAAAATTACGAGATGCCGACTGGAGGGGACAAAACCCCTAAGGATAGAGAACAAGTCTGAGAAGCAGAGAGGAAGGGCCAAATCACTTCTACCCAAGTCGAAGATGAAAGGGTGTTTTGATGTATGTGGCCGTTACATCCTTCATCCATGGTTCATCATAATTAGTTTGGTGACACTCTTGAACAAGAAAGAACAGGGGTCAAGTAGACGAGTCTTCAGGACGCGAGTCCATCCAAATGTGTGGTTGCTCCTGACAATCCTCTTCTGTGTCCATGTGGCCAACGGCTGCTATTACTGTGACGATGAAGTGTACGACCGCCAAATTGGGGAATTCATATCAAATCATCCTGGTGGAATTCAACGTCAGATGAGTCACATAGTTGTGGCCGCAAATGCTAATATCGAAACAATTGTAGAAAGACACGGTGACGCAATTACTCCAGACACCCTATCCAAATTGTTCACAAACTTCCAGACCAGGTTTGATATTTTAAAGAATACTTCGCATGCAGGGAATGTGGTTGAAAATTTCAGACAGTTTATGAGGGAATGCAGTGAATTTCTGAACACGCATATGAGTGATGGATTATGCCCAGACAATATTGTGGATTATTATACCAGCTTGTGAACAACTGCGTCAGCTGCAAACTTACACTTGACTCCCCCCTCCAAATTCACAACTGCTCCACTCCTTCTCACAAGTTGGACTGTGGCCAGAACTACGTGCAGGTCGAGCAGGGGGACGAGGCGCTGTTGAACTGCTCTCTACCCAGACTGATGATTCCTGCCTGGACTACGCAGTACCTTTATGAGTGGACCCCAGAACTGAACCAGTCAGCTGACAGTGACTTTACAACTTTGAAGGCGACCAACGAGTCCTACATGTTGTTGATGAATGTGTCTACGGAAATGCAGGGCACTTACAGATGTTCACTGACGAATCATTCTTCGGGAACCGTTTTCTCAAGAATGACCTTCCTGCTCAACGTCACTGAACCCCCTGAGCCTGACGTCACCCCCACGACACAAGTGCCAGAAGGTGATGTCACACCTGGGCCACAACCAACCGAAGCCCCGCCTCCCGGTGGACTTGACATTGTCACCATCATCATCATCATCGTCGCCATCGTCACGACTGTGGCGTGTCTAGGGGTTGTGGCGATCTTCCTGGTGATTTGGTGGCTGAGGAGAAGACGACGACGAGAAAAGGAGTAAGTGGAGGAATTTCATCTGTATGTTAACGTTACCTTGAGAGCGAAGATGAAGAAGCTTTCTGTCTCTTCATGTGTGATGTGTTTGGTGATTCATCCAGGTCACGGAGAGGTGAATATGACCTAATTTGACATTTTGAACTGAATTATCTTTGAACTTTCCAAAAGATGGCATACCTCTTTCAAATTGACCTGTCTCACTTTTCCTTTGAAGTAGTTTGACTATTCGGCCGAATAGTGACAAAAAATCACACCTGTGTGAAGTGAGGGGCGCTCTTATCATCTTACAACATCAATTACAACATAATGTTTGTTTAAGCAATGGGTGCTAATGTTTGTTTAAATCCTCAAAACAAACATTACATTTCTCTTCATTGTCTATGGCGTTTTCTTAAACAAACATCGTTGAAAAACAAACATTAAAGCCATATATAGGAGGGACTAGCGCCCCTCACAAATGCATATTCGGTATTCTGTATTTTAGAGCCGAAACCGAATAGTCAAATAAACAGGGTTACTTTGCATAACCCACTGTTTTGTTGTGATGATGTGACCAAATCTTGGTCTTTTTCCATTATCATGTAGCTATACAACAAAGGTATGGCCATGACAGAAATGGTACAAAAACTGGTAAAAAAAAATATTATTATAATTATACAAAAAAAGATGTAATATTAAATCAAATTCGGGTCGTATTCGGTTTCGGCCAAGAAAATCCTGTTCGGTGCATCCCTACTTTAAGGTCCTGGTGAAATGTTGTGTGAGCTGTACCTAACCGCTCTCACCTATGGTCATGAAGTGTGGGGTCATGACCGAAAGAATAGTCACGAATACAAGCGGTCGAAATTAGTTTTCTCCGACGGGTGGCTGGCATCTCCAGGTATAGGGTGAGAAGTTCAGTCACGCAAGTAAATCCGCTGCTTCTTCACCTGGAAAGGAGCCAGCTTAGGTGGTTCGGCCATCCGTTTAGAATGCCTCTCGAGTGTCTCTCTAGGGAGGTCCTCGATGCACGTTAAGGTTGGGCGATATGCCAATTTTTTTCAATCGCCCATCGTCTGTCCAAAAATCGCAGATGGACGATATATTCGTGTCATATAAGTAAAGTGAGAACAGCTCACTGCGGGTCGCAAAAAAGCCTGATCTACAAGCTCTCAATGCACCGCGTCCTGCCTGTTTTTGCAGCGCCGTTCGCTACGCGTTGAGAGCTTGTAGATCTGTCTATTTTTGCAGCGCAGCCACCCAGGGTAACAAAATAAGAAATAAGTTACAGGTGGAGATGAAGTGAAGTTGGAACGGACAAGCAGCTGCAAGCTAACATCACAACCACCAATCCACCATGACTTCCCCGGAGAAGTCTTGCCTCCCCGCACCGTCGGGGGCTCGGACGGCTCGGAGTGCCGGCCCCATCATGGGGGCAGCAGCCCGCACTCCCGCAGTAGCATGGGCTGCTGATCCACAACACAAGCTCTCAAGGCGTCGCGTCCTGCCTGTTTTTGCAGCGCTGTTCGCGACGCGTTGAGAGCTTGTAGATCCGTCTGTTTTTTGCAGAGCGGGTGTCAGGGTAACAAATGAAGAAATAAATTACAGGCGGAGATGAAGTGAAGTTGAACAGACGAGCAGCATGCTAAACTAAGCTATCATCACCACCATGGCTGGTAGTGTTAGCATAGCATGTTGCAATGCTAACTCTTTCTCACTCGCTCCTTTTCCTTTTCTTTATTTTTTTATTTCCCCCCCCGACTTCACGGCCATGCATTGAAGCACGTCGGGTGATGAGACACGAGACATCAGTGTGACTGTATATTATTTAACTGGGTCCGGACTGGAGTGACAGTGTAAACAAAACACAGCAACATATGTAGCCTGCTCCACAGTAACGTCTCCTCCCCGCCCAGACGGTCGGAGCGTCAGACCCCGATGCTGCTGCGGCCAGGGACTCGGGGAGTGCAGGCTGCTACTTGGGCAGGAGCATACCATTACAAGGGGAGGAGGGCTTTCTACCGGCGGCTGCTGGCCCAAATGAATTCGCATTTTGCTCACACTTGTACAGGCTACGTTTGAAGAGTTGAATTTTCGATAAGATTGAGTATTATTTTGCAAAAAATAAAATAAAATCGCCCTGAAAAATCGCCCAATCAAAATAATCGGCGATAGACTCATCCAAATCGCGATTGACGATAGATTCGTATCGTCACCCAACCCTAATGCACGTCCCACTGGGAGGAGACCTCGGGGGCATACCAAGGCGCAGTTGGAGTGATTACATCGACTCACTGGCCTTGGAACGCCTCGGGATCCCCCAGGAGGAAGTTACTAATGTTGCTCTGGAGAGGAATGTCTGGAGCTCTCTGGTGGAGCTGTTTCCCCCGCGACCCGACTACGGATAAGCGGTTGAAGATGGATGGATGGATGGACCTAACCACTCCAATAGAACAGCTATCTGTGTCTGTCCCTATGTATGTCCCTGTGTGTATGTGCGTCTGTTTGAGTACGGACAGCTGCAATACCAGTGGCACTGTTGATGTATTGGTTACGGGTAATTAGATTGAGTGAATAGTTTCTGCCTATAGAACTGAAGTCAAGTTAAAACACTTCTAGAGAATTTCTCTCATTAGATAATAAGTACGACAGACACCTATCCCATCATGCATAGCGGGGGTTGCATTTCCTTTGTTTTCATTCATGTCTTTCACGCCTCGTTTGAGTGTGACTACTATAGTCTTTGTTGTTAGATGATCTCTGACTGACTAAACAGTTCAGATGTAACTCTATGGCTCTGCTCTGCTCACAGTGGAGTCAGTACTACTGTATGGGGCTGAGTCATGGACCATCACAGTGGAGTCAGTACTGCTGTATGGGGCTGAGTCACGGACCCTCACAGTGGAGTCAGTACTGCTGTATGGGGCTGAGACACGGACCCTCACAGTGGAGTCAGTACTGCTGTATGGGGATGAGACACGGACCATCACAGTGGAGTCAGTACTGCTGTATGGGGCTGAGACACGGACCATCACAGTGGAGTCAGTACTGCTGTATGGGGCTGAGACACGGACCCTCACGGTATAGTCAGTACTGCTGTATGGGGCTGAGACATGGACCATCACAGTGGAGTCAGTACTGCTGTATGGGGCTGAGACATGGACCATCACAGTGGAGTCAGTACTGCTGTATGGAGCTGAGACACGGACCCTCACAGTGGAGTCAGTACTACTGTATGGGGCTGAGACACGGACCCTCACAGTGTAGTCAGTACTGCTGTATGGCGCCGAGACATGGACCCTCACAGTGTGGAGTCAGTACTGCTGTATGGGGCTGAGACATGGACCATCACAGTAGATTCCGTACTGCTGTATGGGGCCGAGACATGGACCCTCACAGTGGAGTCAGTACTGCTTTATGGGGCTGAGACCGTGAGACATGGACCATCACAGTGGAGTCAGTACTGCTGTATGAGGCTGAGACCGTGAGACATGGACCATCACAGTGGAGTCAGTACTGCTGTATGGGGCTGAGACACGGACCATCACAGTGGAGTCAGTACTGCTGTATGGGGCTGAGACATGGATCCTCACAGTGGAGTCAGTACTGCTGTATGGGGCTGAGTCATGGACCATCACAGTGGAGTCAGTACTGCTGTATGGGGCTGAGACATGGACCCTCACAGTGGAGTCTATACTGTCTGCTGTATGGCGCCGAGACATGGACCATCACAGTGGAGTCAGTACTGCTGTATGGGGCTGAGTCACGGACCCTCACAGTGGAGTCAGTACTGCTGTATGGCGCCGAGACACGGGCACTCACAGTGGAGTCAGTACTGCTGTATGGGGCTGAGACACGGACCCTCACAGTGGAGTCAGTACTGCTGTATGGCGCCGAGACATGGACCCTCACAGTGGAGTCAGTACCGCTGTATGGGGCCGAGACATGGACCCTCACAGTGGAGTCAGTACTGCTGTATGGGGCTGAGACACGGACCCTCACAGTGGAGTCAGTACTGCTGTATGGGGCTGAGACATGGACCATCACAGTGGAGTCAGTACTGCTGTATGGAGCTGAGACACAGACCATCACAGTGGAGTCAGTACTGCTGTATGGGGCTGAGACCGTGAGACATGGACCATCACAGTAGATTCCGTACTGCTGTATGGGGCTGAGACCGTGAGACATGGACCATCACAGTGGAGTCAGTACTGCTGTATGGGGCTGAGACACGGACCATCACAGTGGAGTCAGTACTGCTGTATGGGGCTGAGACATGGACCCTCACAGTGGAGTCAGTACTGCTGTATGGGGCTGAGTCATGGACCATCACAGTGGAGTCAGTACTGCTGTATGGGGCTGAGACATGGACCCTCACAGTGGAGTCAGTACTGCTGTATGGGGCTGAGTCATGGACCATCACAGTGGAGTCAGTACTGCTGTATGGGGCCGAGACATGGACCCTCACAGTGGAGTCAGTACTGCTGTATGGGGCTGAGACATGGACCATCACAGTGGAGTCAGTACTGCTGTATGGGGCTGAGTCATGGACCATCACAGTGGAGTCAGTACTGCTGTATGGGGCCGAGACATGGACCCTCACAGTGGAGTCAGTACTGCTGTATGGGGCCGAGACATGGACCATCACAGTGGAGTCAGTACTGCTGTATGGGGCCGAGACATGGACCCTCACAGTGGAGTCAGTACTGCTGTATGGGGCCGAGACATGGACCCTCACAGTGGAGTCTATACTGTCTGCTGTATGGCGCCGAGACATGGACCATCACAGTGGAGTCAGTACTGCTGTATGGGGCTGAGACACGGACGCTCACAGTGGAGTCAGTACTGCTGTATGGGGCTGAGACATGGACCATCACAGTGGAGTCAGTACTGCTGTATGGCGCCGAGACACGGACCATCACAGTGGAGTCAGTACTTCTGTATGGCGCCGAGACACGGACCATCACAGTGGAGTCAGTACTGCTGTATGGCGCCGAGACACGGACCATCACAGTGGAGTCAGTACTGCTGTATGGTGCCGAGACATGGACCATCACAGTGGAGTCAGTACTGCTGTATGGCGCCGAGACATGGACCATCACAGTGGAGTCAGTACTGCTGTATGGCGCCGAGACATGGACCATCACAGTGGAGTCAGTACTGCTGTATGGGGCTGAGTCATGGACCATCACAGTGGAGTCAGTACTGCTGTATGGCACCGAGACACGGACCCTCACAGTGGAGTCAGTACTGCTGTATGGGGCTGAGACACGGACCCTCAAAGTGGAGTCAGTACTGCTGTATGGCACCGAGACACGGACCCTCACAGTGGAGTCAGTACTGCTGTATGGCGCCGAGACATGGACCATCACAGTGGAGTCAGTACTGCTGTATGGGGCCGAGACACGGACCCTCACAGTGGAGTCAGTACTGCTGTATGGGGCCGAGACATAGGCGCTCACACTACAGCAGGAAAAGGCCTTGTAAGGCATCTACACGAGAACGCTACGGATGGCACTTGATGTCACATGTATTGTAAATTGTAATGTAATGGGACGGAGGACCGCATTTCAACGGAGGCCTCCCAAGTGTCACGGACAAGGTCAGAGAGAGAAGGATGAGGCCGGCTAGGCACTGTGTCAGGCACACGGAACTGAACTGGCGGCGAGCAAACCGACACTGTCGGAGCCAACCCAAGGCACAGTTTAGGGGAAAGAGCTCTTTGCACTAACTGTTGACACACTGGAGCGTGACAACACAGCAGAGCTCAAGACCCAGATAGCACAGCAGGAGGGAGTGGAGGGCAGCCACCCAGGAGTCCTGAGTTGGGGTCGGCTAGAGAACTGTTTCCCAAAAAATGGGTTGGGACCCATTTGTAGGTCGCCGACCAATTTTTTGAAAAAAAATTAAAAACATATATGTTAGGCCTACATTTCAAAAGATTATTTAAAAAAATATATAATATATAAAGAATTGTATTGATTTTAAAACAAACACGTCTAAGAAATTAGAGGCATAAAGTAGTGAAGTAGTGAAAATAGCTGATCTACAAGCTGGCAACGCGTCGCTTCCCCGCATTGCTAGTTGGAGATCGACCATTTTCAATTGTTTATTTTTAAACTACATTAGATTAGATTATTTTTAAGGGGCGCTAGCCCCTTCTATAAATAGCTTTTGTCCCCACATGTCTCAAGATTTGCCATTGACCACGGTAAGAGAATTCCGGTCAAATGTCCACTAAATTTTGTCCCCGCCCATCTCAAGTTTTGCCATTGACGATGAACAGAGAAATGACGTCATATGTAAACGAGCAAATCAGCTAACCAATCACAGGCAACAGGCATTCTGATTGGCCAGAATTAACCAATCACAGGCAACAGGCATTATGATTGGCCAGTATGAGAAGATTCATGATGATGTATGATGATAGGAGCTGATAATTCCGCTAAATATGACGTAAATTAAATATCAAAACATTAAACGCCATTGACATTGAAGGGAACACGTACGTCATATGTAAACGAGCAAATCGGCTAACCAATCACATGTTGGTGGGAGCGCTTGGCCAATAAGGCACCACCTTATGTACCTTATGTTTATGTAGCAATGTCAGATGTCCGCTGAACATGAATTGATGTACAATGACAAGAGCGCCCCTCACTTCACACAGGTGTGATTTTTTTAAGTGGAAAAAGTCACACCCGTGTGAAGTGAAGGGCGTTCTTATCATAGTAGGCTACATCATAGATCTCATTCCGGCCAATCCTCACCTTCGTCTTCAATGTTTGTGTTACGCAATATGTGCGTTTACACAAACGCTCAAAATTGTCCATTCAGTGTCAATGGCATTAATGTTTGTGTTAGGACAACGTTTGTGTTGCATACACACTGAATTTGCTAGCCCCTCCTATATACAGTTTTTGTCCCCACAAAATGTCTGCAACAAAAACATTAAATGCCATTGACAATGAAGGGAAATGTTACGTCATCTTGTCCCCAGACGTCTCATATTTGCAATCGACGATGGAGAAATAAGGTCAAATGTCTGCCAAATATGACGTAAATTGGTGGCAACAGGCAACTGGCATTCTGATTGGCCAGTATGAGATGATGCATGATGATAAGAGCGCCCCTCCCTTCACACGGGTGTGACGTTCTGTGTGGAGTTTGCATGTTCTCCCCGTGTCCCTCACAAAAAACATGCAGTAATCCTGGTCTCTAAACGTGCTACGTCCAACCAGGGAAACTCCCCCCTGTCAGGTGTAAAGGAGCAACTTGGACACTCAGGCATGAAGGAAGCATGAGTTCAAGTCCGTTGCTCTCCCCATGTCCCCCATATATGGGGACTAGGTTGGCGGAGGGTGTGTAGAGCCCAGGATCACATTAGATCATTGACACGGGGGTGAAAAAAAATGGGTTACAAAATCGTGGGATAAAAAAAAAAGAATGCCTGTTGCCACAAAGGTATGTCATATTTAGCGGACATTTGACCTAATATCTCCTTTCATTGTCGATGGCAAATATGAGACGTGTGGGGACAAGATCAAAGTCAAAGTCGTACTATTTGTCACACACGTTACCGCAGTGAGATTTGTTCTCCGCATTTGACCCATCTGCGGTGAGCCGCAGCCAAGGACCGGATGAGCTGCAGCCGTGCCGCGCTCGGGAATCATTTGATTAGTTGATTTGACCCCCCAATCCAACCCTTTCATGCTGAGTGCCAAGCAGGGAGGCATTGGGTCCCATTTTTACAGTCTTTGGTATGACCCCGCCGGAGATGGAACCCCGACCTCCCAGTTTGAGGGCGGACACTCTAACCACAAGGCCACTGTTTTTCCGTTCATTGGCAATGGCATTTAATGTTGGTGTTGCGGACAGTTGACCTAATTACTTTCCCAAACAGAGCACACAATTACTGTGGTCGGCTGGGTATGTATGGTATGTAGGCCTGTCCTCGGTGGTCCCTAATTGGCTGTTGATGGTGATGTAATTACTTGCGGAAGCAGAGCGCACAAGTACTGCGATCGGCTGGGTATGTCGGTGTTGTCCACCGTATGTCGGTGTTGTCCACCGGCCAATAAGGGACCACCATTCTTGATGACGTAACTAAGGTACGTTTGCTGATCGGCTGGGTATGTATGTATGTATGTCGGGGTAAGAATGGTGGTCCCTTATTGGCTGTTGATGGTGACGTAGCTAAGGTATACGTTTCAAGGTTTGTTATATGGTCAATAACGTGTCTAAAGGATATAGAACAGCAGTTGTAATATAGACAGACAAGTTGGCACCTCGACAGAGTGCATTTCTAGTTTCACCTGTCATTGTTGATGGCAAATATGAGACGTGTGGGGACAATATGACGTACATTTTCACTTCACTGTCGATGGCATTTAATGTTTGTGTTGCGGACATTTTGTGGGGACAAAAGCTGTATATAGGATAACAATAACAAAATCACACCCGTGTGAAGTGAGGGGTGCTCTTATCATCGTACGTCATCATGACGTAACATTTACACTATGCCTATTTGCTCAGACACCATGACGTAAAATTCTCCATTCATTGTCAATGGGAATTTAATGTTTCTGTAGGACAAAGTAAAAGCTGGATATAGGTCAGTCTGAATTAGGCCAGTGTTTACTCTACTTAATTATGTCATCCCTGTGATGACATCATTAGTTTAGTTAAGTGAGTATAAATATACATTCAAAATCATATTGGTGTCAGAAGATATATTATCTCCTGACTTTTTTGGATGAATAACGGTAGGTCATCGAGTCTGAACCATTTCCACTGCAGTGAACAGGTGTCCCCCGAGACGGAGTTTCCCCAAGTTAAGTTCCAACTGAAAGGCACGGGAAAAAACTTAAGGGCAATTACTGGAACTACCAGAGGCTGGTCGAAGGAGGACGGAGCCTGTAGGCTGTGAAGACCCTTCTGGACTTGAGAGAAAATTAAAAGATGCTGACTGGAGTCTTCAGGACGCGAGTCCATCCAAATGTGTGGTTGCTCCTGACAATCCTCTCCTGTGTCCATGTGGCCAACGGCTGCTATTACTGTGACTTTGAAGTGTACGACAACCAAGTTTGGGGTGATTTCATATTAAAGCAGCCTGGTGTAATTATACATCGTTTGAAACCGATATTTAATGCCGCAAATGCTAATATCGAAACAATTATAGAAAGACACGGCGGCGCAATTACTCCCGACACCCTATCCAAACTGTTCACAAACTTCCAGACCAGGTTTGATATTTTAAAGAATACTTCCCATGCCGGGAATGCGGTTGAAAATTTCAGACTGTTCATGAGGGAATGCTGTGAATTTCTGGACACGCATATGAGTGATGGATTATGCCCAGACAATAATTGTGGATTATTATACCAGCTTGTGAAGAACTGCGTCAGCTGCGAACGTGACCTTGACTCCCCCCTCCAAATTCACAACTGCTCCACTCCTTCTCACAAGTTGGACTGTGGCCAGAACTACGTGCAGGTCGAGCAGGGGGACGAGGCGCTGTTGAACTGCTCTCTACCCAGACTGATGATTCCTGCCTGGACTACGCAGTACCTTTATGAGTGGACCCCAGAACTGAACCAGTCAGCTGACAGCTTTACAACTTTGAAGGCGACCAACGAGTCCTACATGTTGTTGATGAATGTGTCTACGGAAATGCAGGGCACTTACAGATGTTCACTGACTAATCATTCTTCGGGAACCGTTTTCTCAAGAATGACCTTCCTGCTCAACGTCACTGAACCCTCTGAGCCTGACGTCACCCCCACGACACAAGTGCCAGAAGGTGATGTCACCCCTACTGCCACGCCTCCCGGTGGACTTGACATTGTCACCATCATCATCATCGTCGCCAGTGTCTTGACTGTGGCGTGTCTAGGGGGTGTGGCGATCGTCCTGTTGATTTGGTGGCTGAGGAGAAGACGACGACGACGACGAGAAAAGGAGTAAGTGGAGGAATTTCATCTGTATTACGTTACCTTGAGAGTAAAGATGAAGAAGCTTTCTGTCTCTTGATGTGTGATGTGTTTGGTGATTAATTCAGGTCACGGAGAGGTGAATATGACCTAATTTGACATTTTGAACTGAATTATCTTTGAACTTTCCAAAAGATGGCATACAAATTGACCTGTCTCACTTTTCCTTTGAAGTAGTTCGACTATTCGGCCGAATAGTGACAAAAAATCACACCTGTGTGAAGTGAGGGGCGCTCTTATCATCTTACAACATCAATTACAACATAATGTTTGTGTCAAGGGAGACAGGGAACCCAGATGCAGACAGATCAGACAGGGAAACGTCGTATGATGCAAAATCCAGAGTATTTATTTACTCCAACACACAGAAGTTCAAGGCAAAAATTAACTCAAGTCCAAAAATAATAAAGTCCCAGTTTCCAAGCAGAGAATATACTTAGGTCTTCAGTTGGAGCTGCATGGAGAGGTGGTCAGGCTGGCAGGCAGGCACTAGTACACAAGCACAGAGGTGTGCACTGGCTGAAGAGAAACTATCACTGAGCACTGTGTGCCGTCACAGCCAGGTATATGTAGCCAGCCAGGTGATTGCCAGATGGGGACCAGCCAGGTAATCACCAGGACACACCTCCCCACAGGTAGAATGCAGCTCCAACCTAAAGGACATAGAAAATAAAAAGTCAGAACAGACAGACATTCAGGCTGCCATGACAGTACCCCTCCCCTAACGGGCGCCTCCAGGCGCCCCACCAGGTCGACCCGGGTGCTGACGATAAAACTCCCGGATGAGAGCAGGATCGCAGATGTTGCGCCGGGGGACCCAGCAGCGCTCCTCAGGCCCATAACCCTCCCAGTCCACCAGGTACTGGAACCCCCGGCCACGGCGGCGGACATCGAGCAGCCGGCTCACAGTGTAGACCGGGCCACCATCCAGCATCCTGGGTGGAACAGGGGGGGACAGAGCACTCGTGACCACTGGCTTTATACGAGAAACGTGGAACGTCGGATGAATACGAAGAGTCCGGGGCAGTTTCAAGCGGACCGCGGCCGGATTGATGATCTTGTCGATGGGGAAAGGTCCAATGAATTTAGGAGACAGTTTACGAGACTCCGTCCGAAGGGGCAGATCGGTGGTCGACAACCACACTTTCTGTCCCAGACGATACTTAGGAGCTGGTGTCCTCCGTCGATTTGCATGTGCCTCATTCCTTCGGGAAGTCCGCCTAAGGGCGGCACGAGCAGACTTCCAGGCTCGACGACAGCGGCGAAGGTGGGCCTGAACTGAGGGCACGGCGATGTCCCCCTCCTCAACAGGGAATAGAGGAGGTTGGTAACCAAGGGAACACTGGAAGGGGGACATGCCAGTGGCCGTGCTAGTTGCCGAGTTGTGAGCGTACTCAGCCCACACAAGCTGAGACGACCAGGTAGACTGATGAGAGGATGCTAGGCAGCGTAACGTGGTCTCCAGTTCTTGGTTCCATCGCTCAACTTGACCGTTGGTTTGGGGGTGATAGCCTGAGGACAGACTAACCGTGGCACCCAGTTCTGTGCAAAAGGCCTTCCACACTTGAGAGGTGAACTGGGGACCACGGTCGGAAACGATATCAGCCGGAATACCATGAATCCGGAACACATGTTGAACCATGAGGCCGGCCGTCTCGGAGGCAGAGGGGAGCTTAGGGAGAGCAATACAGTGGGCAGCCTTAGAGAAACGGTCAATGATGGTCAAAATAACAGTGTTCCCATCGGAAGGGGGCAGACCGGTGACAAAATCCAATGCAATGTGGGACCAAGGGCGCTGAGGGATCGGCAGCGGGCGAAGGAGGCCTGAGCTGGGTCGGTTAGAAGTCTTGTTCTGGGCACAAACTAAACACGCCGCCACGTAATCTCTGCCATCCACCTCCAAGGAGGGCCACCAGAAATGACGGTGGAGAATGTCAAGGGTGCGGTTCCTCCCAGGGTGGCAGTTGACCCGGGAGGCATGAGCCCACTGGAGAACTCTGGAGCGTACCGAGTCAGGAATGAACAAGCGACCTGGGGGACCGGTGCCTGGGTCCGGCTGGGTGTGTTGGGCCTCCAGAACAGCTGACTCGAAGTCCCATGTGAGCACAGCCACAACACAGGAGGGGGGCAGGATAGTCTCAGGCGGAGCAGTAGCTTCCTCCGCAGCGTACTGACGAGACAGGGCATCAGCCTTGGTGTTCTTGGAGCCTGGGCGGTAGGTCAGGGTAAACTGAAAACGTCCCAGGAACAGGGCCCACCTGGCCTGACATGAGTTGAGGCGTCTTGCCGTCTTGAGGTAGGCCAGGTTCTTGTGGTCCGTCCAAACCACAAAAGGATGTTCAGCGCCCTCGAGCCAGTGTCTCCACTCCTCCAAGGCTAGGACTATGGCAAGAAGTTCACGGTTCCCCACATCATAATTCCTCTCAGCAGCATCGAGTTTGTGGGAGAGGAAGGCGCAAGGATGGACCTTCTGGTCTGAGGCTGACCGCTGGGAAAGGACCGCTCCGGCCCCGACATCCGAGGCATCGACCTCCACAATGAACTGCCGGGAGGGGTCAGGCTGAACCAAGATAGGAGCAGTAGTGAAGAGTCTCTTAAGCAGCTGGAGGGCAGCAGCAGCCTCAGGGGTCCACTTGAACATGGTCGTGGTAGAGGTGAGGGCTGTCAGGGGGGCTGCAACGCGGCTGTAGTTCCTGATGAAATGGCGATAGAAATTTGCGAACCCCAAGAACCGCTGGAGCTGTTTGCGGGTGGTCGGCTGTGGCCACTCAGAGACCGCTGTCACCTTGGAAGGATCCATGCTCATCTTCCCCTCAGCGATGATGAAACCCAGGTAGGTGGTGCTGGGCACATGGAACTCACACTTCTCAGCCTTCACAAAAAGCTGGTTCTCAAGGAGCCTCTGCAGGACCAGGCGGACATGCTGGACGTGTTCAGCCAGGGTCTTAGAAAAGACAAGGATGTCATCAAGAAAAACAAAAACAAAACGGTTAAGCATGTCTCTTAATACATCGTTAACCATAGCTTGGAATACGGCAGGGGCGTTAGTGAGTCCAAAAGGCATCACAAGGTACTCAAAATGCCCTAGGGGAGTGTTGAATGCCGTCTTCCACTCGTCACCCTTGCGGATACGGACCAGGTGGTAGGCATTGCGCAGATCCAGTTTAGAAAAAACAGTGGCACCCTCAAGGGGTTCGAACGCAGAGCTAATGAGTGGAAGGGTTCTTGACTGTGATATTGTTTAAGCCTCTATAATCAATGCAGGGTCTCAGACTGCCATCTTTTTTCCCAACAAAGAAAAAACCTGCCCCCACAGGTGAAGAGGAGGGACGAATGAGACCAGCAGCCAGAGACGTCTGAATATAATCTTCCATAGACTCACGTTCAGGGCGAGAGAGGTTGTACAGGCGGCTTCCTGGCAGAGGAGCGTCAGGCAGCAGCTCAATTTCACAGTCATATGGCCGGTGTGGTGGGAGAAACATCTCCCAACTCGTGGTACTCAGAGGGGATGGTGGTCAGGTCAGGAGGGGTTACTGGAGGAGCAGAAGTGAAAGGGTTAGGGCCCAGGGCCGACTTGAGACAACAGGAATGACATAAAACACTCCAGCTACGAATAGTGCCTGATTTCCAGTCAACATGAGGATTGTGTAACATAAACCATGGAATTCCAAGAATCAGAGGTACATCAGGGGAACTCAACACAAAGAAGCTGATAAATTCTTGGTGGTTACCGGACAGGTGCAGCATTAAAGGTTCAGTCCTCTGGGTGACAAGGGCTAACAACTCCCCACTCAAAGTCTTGGTTTTAAGCGGCACTTCTAGATCAATAAGGGGAATATTAAGCTTCTCACACACAGAGGCATCAATGAAATTCTCATCTGCGCCAGAATCTAATAAGACAGAAAACGAGTGCACTGTACCTTTAATGACCAGCTGCGCTTGCAGAGGAGCTCTTGTGGTGGAGGTGTGACGAGCTGTTTGGGCTATCAGTCCCCTCCTGACTGAGAGCCCCTGTCTTTTCCCGACAGCAGGGAGCACTGGTGAATAAAGTGGCCTGGCTTGCCACAGTAAAAACAGCTGTTGCTCTGCTGGCGACGCTGGCGCTCCTCCGTCGTTAACGGAGCACGGGCTCGACCGACTTGCATCGGCTCGGGCTCGTTCTGGGTCGGGGGCCCTCGGGTATTCTCGGAGGAAGACGAAGACCCACGTGGAGGAGAGTGTCGGGAAGAGAACACACGATACTGGGAGGAACGCCCACCTCTCTCCCTCTGTCGTTCGCGGAGCCGGTTATCGAGGCGAATGGTCAGGGAAATTAGAGAATCCAGATCCTCAGACGTGTCGCGAGCTGCCAAGTCATCCTTGATAGCCTCGGACAAGCCATGTTGAAACACCTCCTGTAGCGCGACGTCATCCCATCTGCTTTCAGCGGCGAGGGAGCGAAATTCAACGGCATACTTCGCCACGCTTCTGGAGCCTTGCCTCAAACTCAACAGCCGCTTGGACGCCTCCCTCCCCTTCACAGGGTGATCGAATACGGCTCTCATAGCCTGGGTGAAAGCCTCGAAAGAATAACAAGCGTGGGACTGGCTCTCCCATACTGGTCTCGCCCAGGCCAAGGCCTCTCCCTTCAAACAGCCTAGAAGAAAGGCGATACGGGACCTATCCATGGAATAAGCCTGCGGCTGAAGATCGAAGACGAGAGAACACTGAAGGAGGAAATCACCACAGGAGCCAAGGTCACCATCGTAACGCTCAGGTGCTGGAACATGAGGCTCCCGAGAGGAACCCGGGTGTGCGGCAGGTAGGTTCACCGAATCCTCAACGCCAGGGGGAATGGGTTGAGCCTGGGCAGCAGTGGTGCTTAGCTCTCTGCGTAGGCTGGTCATGTTGCTGGAAAGGTCTCGCATGCCATCCATAATTTCTCTCAAAGCTTGATCATGAGTTCCTAGTAATACGGCCTGACCAGCCAAAGCCTGATGGATCTGATCTGAGTCTGCTGGGTTCATATTGGCTCAGTGATACTGTCAAGGGAGACAGGGAACCCAGATGCAGACAGATCAGACAGGGAAACGTGGTATGATGCAAAATCCAGAGTATTTATTTACTCCAACACACAGAAGTTCAAGGCAAAAATTAACTCAAGTCCAAAAATAATAAAGTCCCAGTTTCCAAGCAGAGAATATACTTAGGTCTTCAGTTGGAGCTGCATGGAGAGGTGGTCAGGCTGGCAGGCAGGCACTAGTACACAAGCACAGAGGTGTGCACTGGCTGAAGAGAAACTATCACTGAGCACTGTGTGCCGTCACAGCCAGGTATATGTAGCCAGCCAGGTGATTGCCAGATGGGGACCAGCCAGGTAATCACCAGGACACACCTCCCCACAGGTAGAATGCAGCTCCAACCTAAAGGACATAGAAAATAAAAAGTCAGAACAGACAGACATTCAGGCTGCCATGACAGTTTGTTTAAGCAATGGGTGCTAATGTTTGTTTTAGTCCTCAAAACAAACATTACATTTCTCTTCATTGTCCATGGCGTTTTCTTAAACAAACATCGTTGAAAAATAAACATTAAAGCCATATAAAGGAGGGGCTAGAGCCCCTCAAAAATGCATATTCGGTATTCTGTATTTTAGAGCCGAAACCGAATAGTCAAATAAACGGGGTTACTTTACATAACCCACTGTTTTGTTGTCATGATGTGACCAAATCTTGGTCTTTTTCCATTATCATGGAGCTATACAATAAAGGTATGTATGGCCATGACAGAAATGGTACAAAAACTGGTAGAAAAAAATTAATTATAATTATACAAAAAAAGATATGTAATATTAATCAAATTCGGGTCATATTCGGTTTCGGCCAAAAAAAGTCCTGTTCGGTTCATCCCTACTTTAAGGTCCTGGTGAAAGGTTTTGTGAGCTCTCACCTATAGTCATGAAGTGTGGGGTCATGACCGAAAGAATAGTCACGAATACAAGCGGTCGAAATGAGTTCTCTCTGACAGGTGGCTGCGATCTCCCTTAAGGATAGGGTGAGAAGTTCAGTCACGTGAGGGAGACTCGGAGTAATCCGCTGCTTCTTCGCCTGGAAAGGAGCCAGCTTAGGTGGTTCGGGCATCCGGTTAGAATGCCTCTCGAGGCCCAGGCGGTGGCGTAACCGTCTGGGCACCCGACTGGTAATCCAGTCGCAGTGTGCCGCGGGTTCGACTCCCGAGCCCGACACGGCCTTTACTGCATGTCTTCCCCCATCTCTCTCCCGTTTCCTGTCAGCCTACTGTCTGTCCCTTCAAAAACCAATAAAAGGCGTAAGCCGCAAAAAAAATATCTTTAAAAAAAAAAAGAATGCCTCTCGAGCGTCTCCCTAGGGAGGTCCTCAATGCACGTCCCACTGGGAGGAGTCCTCGGGGCAGACCAAGGTGCAGATGGAGGGATTACATCGGCTCACTGGCCTTGGAACACCTCGGGATCCCCCAGGAGGAAGTTACTAATGTTGCTCTGGAGAGGAGTGTGGAGCTGTTGCCCCCGCGACCCCACTACGGATAATGGATGGATGGATACTTTATATATCCCGAGGGAAATTTGATGCAATTCTGGCGGAAATCTATGCAGCCACCCCTATCTATGCAGTCAGCGGGTGGACCACCAACTGGCAGACCTAGTCTGCACCATGTGGAACCAAGGGAAGCTGCCACAGGAGCTCAAATACTCCTCCACTGTCCACCTATGCAAGCGAAACTGTGAAAGGACCACAGGCAGGACTGTAAACAACCATCGAGGCATCGCTCTTCTGTCTGTAGCGGGAAAGATCCTGGCCAGAATTCTGCTGAACACCTTGATCTTGATGTCCTCCTACCGGAGAGTCCATGCGGATTCAGTCAAGGTCGTGACTCATATGGTACAGTCGACATGATCTTTGCCGCTCCATGACACTTATCCCATCATGCATTGCGGGGGTTGCATTTCCTTTGCTTTCATTCATGTCTTTCACGCCTCTGTTGACTACTATAGTCTTTGTTGTTAGATGATCTCTGACTGACTAAACAGTTCAGATGTAACTATGGCTCTGCTCTGCTCAGCAGGACAAACAAAATGATACTGTATGTCTTGTCCCTTATAGTGGCAACGATATCTCATCCGGCCCAAGGACTAACGCACATCTTTCTGTTCTGTACCTTTATTATGTAATGATGTCTGAGTGTTTACTGTTTTGCCTTGGGTGAATTAAATAATATTTGCGGGACATGTTACATAGCCGGTTTTATACTTTCTGTCATCTGTTTTCGATTGAACGGCTTTCACTTTCCGTTCAGTTACATTATGGCAATTTTCGAGTACATTTTCAGCCACTAGATGGCACCAGATGGCAGCGACAAAAATCTTTCAAAATCATATTTCTTGCAGAGATTGCCAGCCAGTTTGAATAAGGCCAGTGTTTATTCTACGTAATCATGTCATCCCTGATGACATCATTCGTTTTGTTACAAAACTATAAGTTATATTGAACGTTTAACTTAGTAGATAGTAGTTTAATATAGTAGATTTTCATGGTAAAAACTTTCATGGTAAACTCAGAAGGGGGAAGAACTGGAAAAGGGAAAACTACCGGAGCTGCCAGAGGCCGGTCGAAGGACTGAGGACCTCAAACAGAGCCTCATCTCCAAGCCTTATACCGGGGGGAAAATAAGACTTAAATTCCTACATCAAAGAGAGGAGTCTGTGTGTTCTGCTTTATATCCGAGGTGGACACACCACAAAGTTGCCTATGGCCAGCCTTAATGACCAGAGCAAGACCGAACCACAGAAAGCCCTTGAGGAACACATTCAAGCAGAATACAAGCAGCTGACAGGGCGAGACTACAAACCTGGACTTCAAGGCCAAGCTGCAGCAGCAGCAGTCTTCCATAGCCCTGTCCAGTCAATCCTCACCCTGAAGCTGTTCTCTCAGGTGGGACAGCAAGGTGATCAAGAACACAAGGCTGTGAAGACCCTTCTGGCCTTGAGACAAAATTACGAGATGCCGACTGGAGGGGACAAAACCCCTAAGGATAGAGAACAAGTCTGAGAAGCAGAGAGGAAGGGCCAAATCACTTCTACCCAAGTCGAAGATGAAAGGGTGTTTTGATGTATGTGGCCGTTACATCCTTCATCCATGGTTCATCATAATTAGTTTGGTGACACTCTTGAACAAGAAAGAACAGGGGTCAAGTAGACGAGTCTTCAGGACGCGAGTCCATCCAAATGTGTGGTTGCTCCTGACAATCCTCTTCTGTGTCCATGTGGCCAACGGCTGCTATTACTGTGACGATGAAGTGTACGACCGCCAAATTGGGGAATTCATTCTAGAGAACTGTTTCCCAAAAAATGGGTTGGGACCCATTTGTAGGTTGCCGACCAATTTTTTGAAAAAAAATTAAAAACATATATGTAGGCCTACATTTCAAAAGATTATTTAAAAAAATATATAATATATAAAGAATTGTATTGATTTTAAAACAAACACGTCTAAGAAATTAGAGGCATAAAGTAGTGAAGTAGTGAAAATAGCTGATCTACAAGCTGGCAACGCGTCGCTTCCCCGCATTGCTAGTTGGTAACCAACATTTGAAGTGAACGGAGCTCCTGACCTGTCTAGTTGAGTAAGTAGCATTATTTTGTATTTTAGCAAACTGCTGGTAGTGGTACTCTAAGTGCTTTTGTATTAGTATTATATTATTAGCTTGTGTGGTAGTCAGTAGTTTATAGTTGTATTGTTTGTGTTCAAACAGTAGGCTAGTGGCACTTTGGACTAGTGTAATTAGTTTCACCCTGTAATAGGCCACTTGATAAGTAGTATAGCCCACTTGATTTCCTTGTGAAGTGTGAAGTGAGTGGTTTAGCCAGCACAGCTCAAGGGATAAGTAGCCAGGTTGGGAGTATTCTATTCAGTGTGTAACCAACATTTGAAGTGAACGGAGCTCCTGACCTGTCTAGTTGAGTAAGTAGCATTATTTTGTATTTTAGCAAACTGCTGGTAGTGGTACTCTAAGTGCTTTTGTATTAGTATTATATTATTAGCTTGTGTGGTAGTCAGTAGTTTATAGTTGTATTGTTTGTGTTCAAACAGTAGGCTAGTGGCACTTTGGACTAGTGTAATTAGTTTCACCCTGTAATAGGCCACTTGATAAGTAGTATAGCCCACTTGATTTCCTTGTGAAGTGTGAAGTGAGTGGTTTAGCACCAGAACTTCTTCCCTTCTTAACCCACCTTATTAACACCTCTCTGACATCTGGCTACTTTCCCTCTACTTTCAAGACTGCCAGAGTCACCCCCCTCCTGAAGAAACCGACACTTGACCCCTCTGAGATCAAGAACTACAGACCGGTTTCCCTTCTATCCTTCCTATCTAAAACTCTCGAACGTGCTGTCTTTAAACAACTGTCCTCCTATTTCCACCAGAACAACCTCCTGGACTCCAACCAGTCTGGTTTCAAAGTGGGTCACTCGACAGAGACTGCCCTGCTGGCAGTGACGGAGTCGCTCCATGCCGCTAGAGCGAACTCTCTCTCCTCCGTCCTGATACTCCTGGACCTGTCTGCAGCGTTCGACACGGTGAACCATCAGATCCTCCTCTCCACCCTCGAGGGGATGGGTGTCTCAGGCTCTGCACTCTCCCTGTTTGCATCCTACCTGACGGGTCGCTCCTACCAGGTGATGCTGAGAGGGTCTGTGTCAGAACCACACAGGCTCACAACTGGGGTTCCCCAAGGCTCGGTTCTGGGTCCTCTTCTTTTCTCTCTCTACACTACATCTCTGGGTGCTGTCATCCACTCCCATGGCTTTTCCTACCACTGCTATGCCGATGACACCCAGCTGATCCTCTCATTCCCCCCCTCTGATACCCAAGTGGAGGCACGCATTGCTGCTTGTCTGGCTGACATCTCGGCGTGGATGTCGACAAACCACCTGAAGCTCAACCTGGACAAGACCGAGCTGATGTTCCTCCCGGGGAAGGGCTGTCCGCACCGAGACATGGCCATCACCATTGATAATGCTGTGGTGACCTCAACTCGGACTGCGAAAAATCTGGGTGTGACCCTGGACGATCAACTGACGTTCTCGGCAAACATCGCATCAGTGACAAGGTCCTGCAGATTCCTCCTCTACAACATCAGGAGGATTCGCCCCTTCCTCACGGAGAAGGCAGCCCAGGTGCTCATCCAGGCTCTCGTCATCTCCCGCCTGGACTACTGCAACTCCCTCCTTGCTGGTGCTCCGGCATCTGCCATCAGACCTCTGGAGCTTGTTCAGAAAGCTGCGGCTCGTCTGGTGTTCAACCGCCCCAAGTTCTCCCACACAACCATCCTTCTCCGTTCTCTACACTGGCTCCCCGTAGCGGCCCGCATCCAGTTCAAAACCCTGGTGTTAGCCTATAGGGCAGTGAAAGGAACAGCTCCTTCCTACCTCCGGGCTATGGTCGATGCCTACACCCCTGCCCGACCACTTCGGTCTGCCACCTCGGGGCGACTGATTGCCTCGTCACTCAAGGGTCCTTCTGGCCGATCCACACGGTCACGACTCTTTTCTGTTCTGGCCCCACAGTGGTGGAATGAACTCCCCACTGATGTTAGGACAGCAGAGTCACTGCCCATATTTCGCCGCAGGTTGAAAACCCACCTCTTCAGGAAACACTACCCTTCCTCTCTGCCTGACCTACTTGTTGTTAACTAGTTGTACGAACGCTTGTTTTCTATTGTTGTATTGTTTATTGGATCTTGTTTAGTCGATACACTTAATTGTTTTAGCTCATGCTCATTTGATTTAGCTATTTTGTCTCATCTGTTTAAGGAAATAGGTAGCTGATATATTGCACTTTTACCTTAGCGCTAGGTATACTCTTGGTTGCTTGTTTTTGCAGAAAATGCACTAAAGACTTCTGGTGATTAGTAGTTTTTGTTCCCTACCTATGTTGAATACACTTATTGTAAGTCGCTTTGGATAAAAGCGTCTGCTAAATGACTGTAATGTAATGTAATGTAATGTTGGAGATCGACCATTTTCAAAGCAAATCAGCTAACCAATCACAGGCAACAGGCATTCTGATTGGCCAGAATTAACCAATCACAGGCAACAGGCATTATGATTGGCCAGTATGAGAAGATTCATGATGATGTATGATGATAGGAGCTGATAATTCCGCTAAATATGACGTAAATTAAATATCAAAACATTAAACGGCATTGACATTGAAGGGAACACTTACGTCATATGTAAACGAGCAAATCGGCTAACCAATCACATGTTGGTGGGATCGCTTGGACAATAAGGCACCACCTTATGTACCGTATGTTTATGTAGCAATGTCAGATGTCCGCTGAACATGAATTGATGTACAATGACAAGAGCGCCCCTCATTTCACACAGGTGTGATTTTTTTAAGTGGAAAAAGTCACACCCGCATGAAGTGAGTTTGATTGATTGATTGAAGAATTTATTAACAGTTTGCAGAATTACAGTACATTTCAAGCACAAACTCAATACAAAGGCTGTTAACTGTGAGTGGACGACCCAATTAAGCATTACACTTGTTTCCAACAGGGTCCACCATGTTCAAATCATCAAAACATTTAGAGACGTACAAATAGACACTTCTATAGACAGAACAGGAATTCATCAAAAAAGAATTCATCAAAAAGGAGGTAAAAAGGGAAAAGAAACATATACAGTGAGGGGAAAAAAAGGGGTGGGCGGTGGGGGGGATTCACGTTCAGCTCCGTTAAATTGTTTGTTTTCCTTGGAGGAGCTGCGTTGGGTCCCCAAGTCGGCTCCGTGGCCGTACCTTGAGTTGACTGTGTGGCCGTGACCATCTCTTGTGTTGTCCTTGCGTTGGGTCCCCAAGTTGGCTCAGTGGCCATACCTTGAGTTGGCTGTGTGGCCGCGACCGTCTCTTGTGTTGTCATTGCGTTCGTGTTTGAGGGATTCCGATTTTACAGGGGCCAGTTTCGAATTGCAGCCGTCCGTAGGTGCCCTTTGAGAGCGGTTTTGAAAGAGTCAAGGGATTCGCATGTCTTAATGACAGTTGGTAGGGCGTTCCACATTTTAGTGGCATAGGAGCGAAAAGAATTTAGTCCCTTGTTTGTGCCGAATCTGGGTTGTACATGGTTCGTTGCACTCCCTCTGGTGTTGTGGGTGTGGACTTCGTTAA
This sequence comes from Electrona antarctica, assembly GCF_951216825.1. Taxonomy (NCBI): domain Eukaryota; kingdom Metazoa; phylum Chordata; class Actinopteri; order Myctophiformes; family Myctophidae; genus Electrona; species Electrona antarctica. Next base: position 25,042,514 of record NC_136803.1, on the reverse strand, counting down.
CATTAAGGAAGTATCTAGACAGGTACATGGGTATCTTGGTGGTGTATCGAATCTTGTGGACCAGACCCATTGCAAGATGCTGTACTCTGTCGTCGACCCTAAGCCATTCCAGCCTGTCGAAGTGGGCAGGGGTGAGGTGGGTTCGGGGGGCTAGATCAAGTAGGAGCCTGACCAGTTTGTTTTGGGAAGTCTGGAGCCTGGTTTTAAGGGCCTTTGAGGTGCTGTGGTACCAGGAGGTGCATGCATAGTCAAAGAAACCCTGTACAAGGGCTCCTGTTAAGGTCTTCAAGGTGTTTTTGTTGACCAGTGAGGAGATCCTGTAGAGGAATCTTGTTCTATGGTTGACTTTTTTGATTACGTTGGTGGCCATTTTATCACCGGAAAGATTAGCCTCCAGGATGGAACCTAGGTAGGTAATTTCATCTTTACGTGTGATAACATTGTCACCCACTCTAACCAAGAAGCCATTTGCCTTGCTGAGATTACTAATAGAGCCAAAGAGAATGGATTCAGTTTTTCCCAGGTGTAAAGATAGTTTGTTATCAGCGAGCCAGGTGCAGATTCTACCGAGTTCAGAGCTGAGGGCATTTTCAACCTGCAGTTTGTCCCTGTCCGAGACCAGCAGTGCTGAGTCATCTGCGAACAGGAACAAGTTGCAGTCACAGGCTGAAGTCATGTCGTTTACATATATTAGGAACAGTAGAGGCCCTAGTATGCTTCCTTGTGGAACGCCACAGCTCACTGGGAGGGGGGGGGACAGTGTTCCGTTCACTTCCACCATCTGTTCTCTCCCCTCCAGGTAGGATTGCATCCAGCTCACTGATGTGCTATCGAAACCAATTGCTTTTAGCTTGTTAACCAGTATGGAGTGGTTCACGGTGTCAAAAGCCTTTTGGAGGTCCAGCATGACCATGCCGCAGTATTTGCCAGCGTCCACCTCTTGTTTGATGTGGTCGCTCAAATAGAGGAGGCATGTGTCAGTGGAGTGGGATGTTCTGAAGCCAGATTGGAACTCGTACAATAATTTATTAGTGGCAAGATACTTTTCAACCTGTTCATAGACTATTTTTTCCATCACTTTCGAGATGGAACTAAGAATAGAAATAGGGCGGTAGTTGCCGGGGTCTAATTTACTCCCTTTCTTGTGCAAGGGGGTTACTTTGGCCAGTTTGAAATCTTGGGGGACCTGTCCCTGTTTGATGGAGAGGTTTACTATGTGGGTGATGATTGGAGCTATAGAGATGGCTGAGTCTCTGAGAAATTTGGAGGGAATGTTGTCATGTCCTGTGGCCTTGTGGGGTTGGAGGGCACTCAGTTTCTTAATTACCTCATCAGTTGTTACCATAACTAGTTTAAAATCGTCTTTACAAACACCTAGGTTTTTGTAGAAGGTTGTAATGTGCTCTACACCAAAGAGCCCAGAGTGGGAGGGCAGTTTGTTAACCAGAGTTGTTGATATGTTTGTAAAGAAGATATTCAAGTAGTTGGCCACATCAAGGTTGTCAGTGATGAGAGTGTTGTCAGATTTGATGTTTATGTTCGAAAATCTGGTTTTTAGTTTCTGACCATAGCTTAGTTGATTGTTTAGTAGCTTCCAGAGCTCATGAGGATTGTTTTTGTTTTCCTCAGCTTTATCATTAATGAAGTTACTTTTAGCTGATTTGGTCATGGCAGTTACACTGTTTCGTAGTTTGATTCGTTGTGTATTTAGGTTGTTCAAACGAGCTTGGCGAACACTGTCGAAGCGCTTGGCTAGCTTTGACTTGCATTTTAGAACTTCAGAGCATTTTTTGTCTCTGGCTTTCATTGCAGCCAGTATGTCCGAATTCATCCATGGTTCCGAGCGGGTTTTGCCCCTGGTGGTTCTCAAAGGAGCCATGTTGTTCAGTACTGATATAAATTTGGTTTTGAAGCCAAGCCAAGCTTCTTCGACATGTGTGCTTTTAAGCTCATCGGACCAATCCAGACTCTCCAATACTTGGTTAAAGACCTCACTAGAGTAGGTTTTGAGGTCCCTTGATATGACTGTTTTGTGGCAGCCGGTCTTAAGTTTTTGTATTTTGCGGGTACAGAATATCATAAAATGATCACTAAGCCCACATACAATAACCCCTTTCTTGGAGATTCTGGATTTGTCCGAGGACAGAATGAGATCAATGACAGTTTGAGTAGAATCACACACTCTAGTGGGTTGGGTAATTAGTTGACTGACACTATGTAGATCACAGAACTTACTGAATGACTTAAACACAGGTGCTTCCTTTCGTTGCATGTCTGTATTGTAGTCGCCAATCAGGATTTTCTCTACACATTCCTCCTCAGCTAAGCACCCCTCAAGTATATCATAGAACCCATGTTGGTCAGGCGGTCTGTAGACGGTGCCCACTAATACTGATTTAGCTTTTTTGAAAATTAATTCAACCCACACAGTTTCAATTTCATCATGCTGTAAGTCAGTACGAGTAACATATTCAGTGTCTTTGTGAATATACATACACACGCCACCACCATGCCTGTTTCTGTCGTTTCTGATCAAAGAATAGTTCTCTATTTCAACTTCTGGGTCTTTGGTTGACTCATCAAGTTTGGTTTCAGAGAAGCTAATGATGTTCGCCTTACCGCATTGAAACATATGTCTGATTTCAGCCATTTTGGGTCCAATGCTGTTGACGTTCAGGTGAAAGATATGAAGTCCGTTGGCTCTGACTATGGTGCTTATTTCCTCCATGGCGAAATAGGGGAGCGGAGGGCCATTGTTGATGTCTGTAGAAGCCGCGGGGTGCCGTGGGGGGAGGGTGGGGGGTGCGTGGGGGTCGTCGTGGGGTGGCGGGAGTGGGGGATGGGGTCCCTCGTCCAGGTTTGTTGAGGGCGCTGGTGGGGCCGATTGAGCCATGGTGTCGACCGGAGAAACAGCAGAAATAGCAGGTAAAGTATCACGGTGTCCGTCTCCAGCCGCTTTGTCCCCCTTGGTTGGATGTGGAGACTCTTCACGCCTGTAGATGGTGGTGTTGTCCGTGTCTTTTGCCTCGACTGCCGCCGATGTAGGATTATTCCGCCTGCTGTTGTCTGGGACGCGCTCGGCTCTTGCGAATGTAGTATTCTCAGCCGGGACATCAGCGTGTATATCCAGCATGGGTGTGCAGGTTGGCTGGTGGTGAGGAATGATGCTAGCGGTGTTGTTGTTGTTGGTCGTCGCCTGGCTGGTCGGCATTGGTGTTGTTGAGTCGATGGGGATTCCTTTGTTCTCTCCGGTTTCTTGTTCACTCCGGAGTAGTCTTGTCATTTGTCGTGTGTTCACGGGACCAGGGTTACTTTCAATGTCGCCAGACAGTAACAAAATAATGAGACAGAAAGATCTCTTCCCTTTGTTAAGCTGGAGCTTGTCTCTTCGGGCCAACAAGGACTGAATAGCCCATATTCCGTGTCCAGGACGCTTTCCATTGTTCACGTTGCTTTCGTCACTGACCAGGTAAAAGTCGCTGTGAGAATCCGGTTGAAAATCCTCTTTTGCGGTTTTGTTTTTCTCCATTTCACCTCGATGTAATCCCCTTGGTATATTAAGATAGGAATCCGTACACCATAGGAGGAGAAAGAGAAAATGTGGAAAAAACCGTGACTTTGAGTCAGAAGACGCGCACGAGCGAGAGAAAACACGTCTTGCCATGGTGAGAGCGGAAGTGACTGGTAGCAGCATATGCACTGATATGGCTAGCTCACCCTCAGTAAACAAAATGGCAGTGGCACCCTCTTCATCTCCCATATATAAACCCATAGGCAGCTTTCAACATGGTGTCCTCTATATTAATCGAACACACAAGCAGGTAAATCATATACACGAAAAGATGTATACGGATAATCAGGGACAGCAGTTATAGAAGGTCTGTCTGTGCGATGACCACAGTGTTTTCGGTTTGGCAGATCGAGGGGGCGTTCTTATCATAGTAGGCTACATCATACATCTCATTCCGGCCAATCCTCACCTTCGTCTTCAATGTTTGTGTTACGCAATATGTGTGTTTACACAAACACTCAAAATTGTCCATTCATTGTCAATGACATTTAATGTTTGTGTTAGGACAACGTTTGTGTTGCATACACACTGAATTTGCTAGCCCCTCCTATATACAGTTTTTGTCCCCACAAAATGTCTGCAACAAAAACATTAAATGCCATTGACAATGAAGGGAAATGTTACGTCATCTTGTCCCCAGACGTCTCATATTTGCAATCGACGATGGAGAAATAAGGTCAAATGTCTGCCAAATATGACGTAAATTGGTGGCAACAGGCAACTGGCATTCTGATTGGCCAGTATGAGATGATGCATGATGATAAGAGCGCCCCTCCCTTCACACGGGTGTGACGTTCTGTGTGGAGTTTGCATGTTCTCCCCGTTTCCCTCACAAAAAACATGCAGTAATCCTGGTCTCTAAACGTGCTACGTCCAACCAGGGAAACTCCCCTCTGTCAGGTGTAAAGGAGCAACTTGGACACTCAGGCATGAAGGAAGCATGAGTTCAAGTCCGTTGCTCTCCCCATGTCCCCCATATATGGGGACTAGGTTGGCGGAGGGTGTGTAGAGCCCAGGATCACATTAGATAATTGACACGGGGGTTACAAAATCGTGGGATAAAAAAAAAAGAATGCCTGTTGCCACAAGGCGGACATTTAGCGGACATTTGACCTAATATCTCCTTTCATTGTCGATGGCAAATATGAGACGTGTGGGGACAAGATCAAAGTCAAAGTCGTACTATTTGTCACACACGTTACCGCAGTGAGATTTGTTCTCCGCATTTGACCCATCTCTTGGAGCGGTGAGCCGCAGCCAAGGACCGGATGAGCTGCAGCCGTGCCGCGCTCGGGAATCATTTGATTAGTTGATTTGACCCCCCAATCCAACCCTTTCATGCTGAGTGCCAAGCAGGGAGGCATTGGGTCCCATTTTTACAGTCTTTGGTATGACCCCGCCGGAGATCGAACCCCGACCTCCCAGTTTGAGGGCGGACACTCTAACCACAAGGCCACTGTTTTTCCGTTCATTGGCAATGGCATTTAATGTTGGTGTTGCGGACAGTTGACCTAATTACTTTCCCAAACAGAGCACACAATTACTGTGGTCGGCTGGGTATGTATGGTATGTAGGCCTGTCCTCGGTGGTCCCTAATTGGCTGTTGATGGTGATGTAATTACTTGCGGAAGCAGAGCGCACAAGTACTGCGATCGGCTGGGTATGTCGGTGTTGTCCACCGTATGTCGGTGTTGTCCACCGGCCAATAAGGGACCACCATTCTTGATGACGTAACTAAGGTACGTTTGCTGATCGGCTGGGTATGTATGGTTGTATGTCGGGGTAAGAATGGTGGTCCCTTATTGGCTGTTGATGGTGACGTAGCTAAGGTATACGTTTCAAGGTTTGTTATATGGTCAATAACGTGTCTAAAGGATATAGAACAGCAGTTGTAATATAGACACACAAGTTGGCACCTCGACAGAGTGCATTTCTAGTTTCACCTGTCATTGTTGATGGCAAATATGAGACGTGTGGGGACAATATGACGTACATTTTCACTTCACTGTCGATGGCATTTAATGTTTGTGTTGCGGACATTTTGTGGGGACAAAAGCTGTATATAGGAGGGGCTAGCGCCCCTCAATAACAAAATCACACCCGTGTGAAGTGAGGGGTGCTCTTATCATCGTACGTCATCATGACGTAAAATTTACACTATGCCTATTTGCTCAGACACCATGACGTAAAATTCTCCATTCATTGTCAATGGGAATTTAATGTTTCTGTAGGACAAAGTAAAAGCTGGATATAGGTCAGTCTGAATTAGGCCAGTGTTTACTCTACTTAATTATGTCATCCCTGTGATGACATCATTAGTTTAGTTAAGTGAGTATAAATATACATTCAAAATCATATTGGTGTCAGAAGATATATTATCTCCTTACTTTTTTGATGAATAACGGTAGGTCCTCGAGTCTGAACCGAGACGGAGTTTCCCCAAGTTAAGTTCCAACTCAAAGGCACGGGAAAAAACTGTTGAGGGCAATTACTGGAACAACCAGAGGCTGGTCGAAGGAGGACGGAGCCTGTAGGCTGTGAAGACAAGATGCTGACTGACACGTCTGAGAAGCAGAGGGGCGGGGAAGAATACCTTCTGCCCGCGTGCAAGAAGGGACGGGAGAAGCAAACACTCTTGGGACAGGAAGTCGAGAAAGGGAAGAGGCTGACCCAGGGGATGTCCAAGTCGAAGATGAAAGGGTGTTTTGATGTATGTGGCGGTTACATCCTTCATCCATGGTTCATCATAATTAGTTTGGTGACACTCTTGAACAAGAAAGAACAGGGGTCAAGTAGACGAGTCTTCAGGACGCGAGTCTATCCAAATGTGTGGTTGCTCCTGACAATCCTCTTCTGTGTCCATGTGGCCAACGGCTGCTATTACTGTGACCTTGACCTTGACTTTGGCCGCCAAATTGATGACTTCATATTCAAGCAGCCTGCTTTAATTCGACTTCGGATGAGGCCCATAGTTACGACCACAAATGCTAATATCGAAACAATTATAGAAAGACACGGTGGCGCAATTACTCCCGACACCCTATCCAAAGTGTTCACAGACTTCCAGACCAGGTTTGATATTTTCAAGAATACTTCCCATGCAGGAAATGTGGTTGAAAAGTTTGGACAGTTCATGAGCAAAACCAGTGACTTTCTGGACACGCATATGAGTGATGGATTATGCCCAGACAATAATTGTGGATTATTATACCAGCTTGTGGTGAACTGTGCCACCTGCGACATTCCCCCTGAATTCCCCCTCCAAATTCACAACTGCTCCACTCCTTCTCACAAGTTGGACTGTGGCCAGAACTACGTGCAGGTCGAGCAGGGGGACGAGGCGCTGTTGAACTGCTCTCTACCCAGACTGATGATTCCTGCCTGGACTACGCAGTACCTTTATGAGTGGACCCCAGAACTGAACCAGTCAGCTGACAGCTTTACAACTTTGAAGGTGACCAATGAGTCCTACATGTTGTTGATGAATGTGTCTACGGAAATGCAGGGTACTTACAGATGTTCACTGACGAATCATTCTTCGGGAACCGTTTTCTCAAGAATGACCTTCCTGCTCAACGTCACTGAACCCCCTGAGCCTGACGTCACCCCCACGACAGTGCCAGAAGGTGATGTCACCCCTACTGCCACGCCTGGGCCACAACCAACCGAAGCCCCGCCTCCCGGTGGACTTGACATTGTCACCATCATCATCATCGTCGCCATTGTCACGACTGCGGCGTGTCTAGGGGGTGTGGCGATCGTCCTGGTGATTTGGTGGCTGAGGAGAAGACGACGACGACGAGAAAAGGATTAAGTGGAGGAATTTCATCTGTATTACGTTACCTTGAGAGTAAAGATAAAGAAGCTTTCTCTTCAATATGGCGTTTTCTTAAACAAACATTAAAGCCATGACAGAAATGGTACAAAAACTGGTAAAAAAAATTAAATTATAATTATACAAAAAAAGATATGTAATATTAATCAAATTCGGGTCATATTCGGTTTCCGCCAAAAAAATCCCTACTTTAAGGTCCTGGTGAAAGGTTTTGTGAGCTGTACCTAACCACTCTCACCTATGGTCATGAAGTGTGGGGTCATGACCGAAAGAATAGTCACGAATACAAGCGGTCGAAATTAGTTCTCTCTGACAGGTGGCAAGGATAGGGTGAGAAGTTCAGTCACGTGAGGGAGACTCGGAGTAAATCTGCTGCTTCTTCGCCTGGAAAGGAGCCATCTTAGGTGGTTCGGGCATCCAGTTAGAATGCCTCTCGAGCGTCTCCCTAGGGAGGTCATCGATGCACGTCCCACTGGGAGGAGTCCTCGGGCAGACCAAGGTGCAGATGGAGGGATTACATCGACTCACTGGCCTCACTGGCGAAGGAGAACGGAGGAGACTGCCTGTTGAGGGCCTCAAACGTCTCTAAGCCAAGTTGAGTGGACCCCAGAACTGAACCAGTCAGCTGACAGCTTTACAACTTTGAAGGTGACCAATGAGTCCTACATGTTGTTGATGAATGTGTCTACGGAAATGCAGGGCACTTACAGATGTTCACTGACGAATCATTCTTCGGGAACCGTTTTCTCAAGAATGACCTTCCTGCTCAACGTCACTGAACCCCCTGAGCCTGACGTCACCCCCACGACAGTGCCAGAAGGTGATGTCACCCCTACTGCCACGCCTGGGCCACAACCAACCGAAGCCCCGCCTCCCGGTGGACTTGACATTGTCACCATCATCATCATCGTCGCCATTGTCACGACTGCGGCGTGTCTAAGGGGTGTGGCGATCGTCCTGGTGATTTGGTGGCTGAGGAGAAGACGACGACGACGAGAAAAGGATTAAGTGGAGGAATTTCATCTGTATTACGTTACCTTGAGAGTAAAGATAAAGAAGCTTTCTCTTCAATATGGCGTTTTCTTAAACAAACATTAAAGCCATGACAGAAATGGTACAAAAACTGGTAAAAAAAATTAAATTATAATTATACAAAAAAAGATATGTAATATTAATCAAATTCGGGTCATATTCGGTTTCGGCCAAAAAAATCCCGTTCGGTGCATCCCTACTTTAAGGTCCTGGTGAAAGGTTTTGTGAGCTGTACCTAACCACTCACCTATGGTCATGAAGTGTGGGGTCATGACCGAAAGAATAGTCACGAATACAAGCGGTCGAAATTAGTTCTCTCTGACAGGTGGCAAGGATAGGGTGAGAAGTTCAGTCACGTGAGGGAGACTCGGAGTAAATCTGCTGCTTCTTCGCCTGGAAAGGAGCCATCTTAGGTGGTTCGGGCATCCAGTTAGAATGCCTCTCGAGCGTCTCCCTAGGGAGGTCATCGATGCACGTCCCACTGGGAGGAGTCCTCGGGCAGACCAAGGTGCAGATGGAGGGATTACATCGACTCACTGGCCTCACTGGCGAAGGAGAACGGAGGAGACTGCCTGTTGAGGGCCTCAAACGTCTCTAAGCCAAGTTGAGTGGACCCCAGAACTGAACCAGTCAGCTGACAGCTTTACAACTTTGAAGGTGACCAATGAGTCCTATACATGTTGTTGATGAATGTGTCTACGGAAATGCAGGGCACTTACAGATGTTCACTGACGAATCATTCTTCGGGAACCGTTTTCTCAAGAATGACCTTCCTGCTCAACGTCACTGAACCCCCTGAGCCTGACGTCACCCCCACAACAGTGCCAGAAGGTGATGTCACCCCTACTGCCACGCCTGGGCCACAACCAACCGAAGCCCCGCCTCCCGGTGGACTTGACATTGTCACCATCGTCGCCATTGTCACGACTGCGGCGTGTCTAGGGGGTGTGGCGATCGTCCTGGTGATTTGGTGGCTGAGGAGAAGACGACGACGACGAGAAAAGGATTAAGTGGAGGAATTTCATCTGTATTACGTTACCTTGAGAGTAAAGATAAAGAAGCTTTCTCTTCAATATGGCGTTTTCTTAAACAAACATTAAAGCCATGACAGAAATGGTACAAAAACTGGTAAAAAAAATTAAATTATAATTATACAAAAAAAGATATGTAATATTAATCAAATTCGGGTCATATTCGGTTTCCGCCAAAAAAATCCCTACTTTAAGGTCCTGGTGAAAGGTTTTGTGAGCTGTACCTAACCACTCTCACCTATGGTCATGAAGTGTGGGGTCATGACCGAAAGAATAGTCACGAATACAAGCGGTCGAAATTAGTTCTCTCTGACAGGTGGCAAGGATAGGGTGAGAAGTTCAGTCACGTGAGGGAGACTCGGAGTAAATCTGCTGCTTCTTCGCCTGGAAAGGAGCCATCTTAGGTGGTTCGGGCATCCAGTTAGAATGCCTCTCGAGCGTCTCCCTAGGGAGGTCATCGATGCACGTCCCACTGGGAGGAGTCCTCGGGCAGACCAAGGTGCAGATGGAGGGATTACATCGACTCACTGGCCTCACTGGCGAAGGAGAACGGAGGAGACTGCCTGTTGAGGGCCTCAAACGTCTCTAAGCCAAGTTGAGTGGACCCCAGAACTGAACCAGTCAGCTGACAGCTTTACAACTTTGAAGGTGACCAATGAGTCCTACATGTTGTTGATGAATGTGTCTACGGAAATGCAGGGCACTTACAGATGTTCACTGACGAATCATTCTTCGGGAACCGTTTTCTCAAGAATGACCTTCCTGCTCAACGTCACTGAACCCCCTGAGCCTGACGTCACCCCCACGACAGTGCCAGAAGGTGATGTCACCCCTACTGCCACGCCTGGGCCACAACCAACCGAAGCCCCGCCTCCCGGTGGACTTGACATTGTCACCATCATCATCATCGTCGCCATTGTCACGACTGCGGCGTGTCTAAGGGGTGTGGCGATCGTCCTGGTGATTTGGTGGCTGAGGAGAAGACGACGACGACGAGAAAAGGATTAAGTGGAGGAATTTCATCTGTATTACGTTACCTTGAGAGTAAAGATAAAGAAGCTTTCTCTTCAATATGGCGTTTTCTTAAACAAACATTAAAGCCATGACAGAAATGGTACAAAAACTGGTAAAAAAAATTAAATTATAATTATACAAAAAAAGATATGTAATATTAATCAAATTCGGGTCATATTCGGTTTCGACCAAAAAAATCCCGTTCGGTGCATCCCTACTTTAAGGTCCTGGTGAAAGGTTTTGTGAGCTGTACCTAACCACTCACCTATGGTCATGAAGTGTGGGGTCATGACCGAAAGAATAGTCACGAATACAAGCGGTCGAAATTAGTTCTCTCTGACAGGTGGCAAGGATAGGGTGAGAAGTTCAGTCACGTGAGGGAGACTCGGAGTAAATCTGCTGCTTCTTCGCCTGGAAAGGAGCCATCTTAGGTGGTTCGGGCATCCAGTTAGAATGCCTCTCGAGCGTCTCCCTAGGGAGGTCATCGATGCACGTCCCACTGGGAGGAGTCCTCGGGCAGACCAAGGTGCAGATGGAGGGATTACATCGACTCACTGGCCTCACTGGCGAAGGAGAACGGAGGAGACTGCCTGTTGAGGGCCTCAAACGTCTCTAAGCCAAGTTGAGTGGACCCCAGAACTGAACCAGTCAGCTGACAGCTTTACAACTTTGAAGGTGACCAATGAGTCCTACATGTTGTTGATGAATGTGTCTACGGAAATGCAGGGCACTTACAGATGTTCACTGACGAATCATTCTTCGGGAACCGTTTTCTCAAGAATGACCTTCCTGCTCAACGTCACTGAACCCCCTGAGCCTGACGTCACCCCCACAACAGTGCCAGAAGGTGATGTCACCCCTACTGCCACGCCTGGGCCACAACCAACCGAAGCCCCGCCTCCCGGTGGACTTGACATTGTCACCATCGTCGCCATTGTCACGACTGCGGCGTGTCTAGGGGGTGTGGCGATCGTCCTGGTGATTTGGTGGCTGAGGAGAAGACGACGACGACGAGAAAAGGATTAAGTGGAGGAATTTCATCTGTATTACGTTACCTTGAGAGTAAAGATAAAGAAGCTTTCTCTTCAATATGGCGTTTTCTTAAACAAACATTAAAGCCATGACAGAAATGGTACAAAAACTGGTAAATTTTTTTTAATTATAATTATACAAAAAAAGATATGTAATATTAATCAAATTCGGGTCATATTCGGTTTCGGCCAAAAAAATCCTGTTTGGTGCATCCCTACTTTAAGGTCCTGGTGAAAGGTTTTGTGAGCTGTACCTAACCACTCTCACCTATGGTCATGAAGTGTGGGGTCATGACCGAAAGAATAGTCACGAATACAAGCGGTCGAAATTTGTTCTCTCTGACAGGTGGCAAGGATAGGGTGAGAAGTTCAGTCACGTGAGGGAGACTCGGAGTAAATCTGCTGCTTCTTCGCCTGGAAAGGAGCCATCTTAGGTGGTTCGGGCATCCAGTTAGAATGCCTCTCGAGCGTCTCCCTAGGGAGGTCATCGATGCACGTCCCACTGGGAGGAGTCCTCGGGCAGACCAAGGTGCAGATGGAGGGATTACATCGACTCACTGGCCTCACTGGCGAAGGAGAACGGAGGAGACTGCCTGTTGAGGGCCTCAAACGTCTCTAAGCCAAGTTGAGTGGACCCCAGAACTGAACCAGTCAGCTGACAGCTTTACAACTTTGAAGGTGACCAATGAGTCCTACATGTTGTTGATGAATGTGTCTACGGAAATGCAGGGCACTTACAGATGTTCACTGACGAATCATTCTTCGGGAACCGTTTTCTCAAGAATGACCTTCCTGCTCAACGTCACTGTACCCTCTGAGCCTGACGTCACCCCCACGACACAAGTGCCAGAAGGTGACGTCACCCCTACTGCCACGCCTGGGCCACAACCAACCGAAGCCCCGCCTCCCGGTGGACTTGACATTGTCACCATCATCATCATCGTCGCCATCGTCACGACTGCGGCGTGTCTAGGGGGTGTGGCGATCGTCCTGTTGATTTGGTGGCTGAGGAGAAGACGACGACGAGAAAAGGAGTAAGTGGAGGAATTTCATCTGTATGTTAACGTTACCTTGAGAGCGAAGATGAAGAAGCTTTCTGTCTCTTGATGTGTGATGTGTTTGGTGATTAATTCAGGTCACGGAGAGGTGAATATGACCTAATTTGACTTTTTTTTTTTTTTAACTGAATTATCTTTGAACTTTCCAAAAGATGGCATACCTCTTTCAAATTGACCTGTCTCACTTTTCCTTTGAAGTAGTTCGACTATTTGGCCGAATAGTGACAAAAAATCACACCTGTGTGAAGTGAGGGGCGCTCTTATCATCTTACAACATCAATTACAACATAATGTTTGTTTAAGCAATGGGTGCTAATGTTTGTTTAAATCCTCAAAACAAACATTAGATTTCTCTTCATTGTCTATGGCGTTTTCTTAAACAAACATTGTTGAAAAAAAAACATTTAAGCCATATATAGGAGGGGCTAGCGCCCCTCAAAAATGCATATTCGGTATTCGGTATTTTAGAGCCGAAACCGAATAGTCAAATAAACGGGGTTACTTTTCATAACCCACTGTTTTGTTGTGATGATGTGACCAAATCTTGGTCTTTTTTGAGTGGTGTAAACCACTCCTACAACTGGCTTTGTTAGTCTGTCTGTCTGTCTGTCTGTCTGTGCACAAAAAATGAGCATGGTGCATTGTGATTGGCCGGAATGAGACATTGCGTCACTAACATTACGTCAGACCACAGCTGATCAGTCTATCTATATAAGACCTTACACCACTCAGTTCACACGGGTGTGATTTTTTATTATCATGTAGCTATACAACAAAGGTATGGCCATGACAGAAATGGTACAAAAACTGGTAAAAAAATTAAATTATAATTATACAAAAAAAGATATGTAATATTAATCAAATTCGGGTCGTATTCGGTTTTGGCCAAAAGATTTCCGTTCGGTTATTGGTTTTTGAAGGGACAGACAGTAGGCTGACAGGAAACGGGAGAGAGATGGGGGAAGACATGCAGTAAAGGCCGTGTCGGGCTCGGGAGTCGAACCCGCGGCACACTGCGACTGGATTACCAGTCGGGTGCCCAGACGGTTACGCCACCGCCTGGGGCCGTGAAATGTTTTTTGAGCTGTACCTAACCGCTCTCACCTATGGTCATGAAGTGTGGGGTCGTGACCGAAAGAATAGTCACGAATACAAGCGGCCCGAAATGAGTTTTCTCCGACGGGTGGCTGGCATCTCCCTTAAAACACAATCAGTGCCGGAAGTCCTTCAAAATAGGAGCTCTGGGGTGCCGGTGTGGTGAATTATGAATCAATAATTCCCTTGAACATAGGCTATGTGAACAAATGTAGGCTACTAGTTAATTGCCCTAGTAATTTCGTCTGCAGGCAGCTGTCTTTGATATTCAAGATCAGAGGTGTCGATGGCCTGTTTATACTGTGGTCTGAGTTCCTGTGTGACACACTCAAAGGACATTTACATGTGTTGTAAACAGGGGTTCAAAGTGGCCACTCAACAAATGGCTGATCAATGCGTAAGCTGGGGTTGACTTCAGGGGAACAGTGAACACGCCTCTATTCTCACCTCTTGTCTGTGAAAATTGTACTTAATGTCATGCAATTGAATGTAACCAGTTCAGTCAGTCGGGCCAGTCACTACCTGGTGGCTGGTCAAGGCCAGCCAGGCCTATGCTATGCTATGCTGTGTACTCCGAAATAAAACATCTCTGAGGAACATCTAATCTGCTGTCTGCCGTGTCTCACACAATTATCTCCGCTCTCCCGTTTTGGTTAAGTATTTGTGTATGGTCTCGTGTCCATAATACACGACATGTGGTGCTTCGAAACCGGTGTCTTTGGTGCGTTCCAGCGCCAGACAGGAAGAATCAGCGGCTTTTTTATTCAGTCTAATCAGCGAGTTTTTGTGAGAGACGGCGACGGCGTGTTCCAGCGGAACGAGGACGAGGATGTCGACGGACCACCGCGATGAGGAGTGTTGCGCAGCGACGACGTGCGTCTCTTTCCAACTGGCCAGTGGACAGGGGAGCGGTCGACGAGGAGCGAACAGCCACACGGAGGCCTTCGATCTTCGACTCGGCGCAGGGGACGGCGAGCAGAGGAGCGATGCAGCGAGGCACGGCACGGGGACACCAGCGGGGGTCCACGACGGGGGGAGGCGACCACTCGACGCTTGGCGCGGCGGTTTCCACTTTCGGGAATTCATTTCGAAGGGGACAGTGTCGAACAGCGGCCGTGTAGTATGCGGTGTACTGATCACACATTGCACGCACGACACGGGCCGAAGAAGGACACATGTCCGTGGCGGTGGCTTGGCTTTCCATGGCCGACTGACAACACAAGCTGAGGGCCTTCACGGACCTGAGCAGGGGTCTGTGATGAAGATGTTGCCTTTTCTTTCTCGTTTTCCCATCTCTGTTGTTTCAGAGCTGGGAGGGGGGGGGGGGTGATGATGGAGAGAGTTTGCTTCGAGAACTTTCAGCAAAAACAGCGGTGAACATTTTCTCAACTTGATCTGCAGCTGAAGCGAACTTTGAGGTAACGGAATGCAGAATACAGAAGAATTTCCTTTGTTCATACGGAGGGGAGACGGACATTCCTTCTTTCTGATTACAATTGTGCGTCGTGTTCGTTTTGTACTAATCATTTTACCATTATTCACTGTTTAGGATTATTTATTTGTCAGGATAGTGTTTAATTGTATTTGCAATTGGCAGTCGTTTAGTGCCGACAGTGTTAAAGTCAGGATAGTGATTCAATTACAGGGTAATTAATTGGTAGTCGTGTAGTACCGACAGTGTTTAAAGAGGGTTTAATTTGATTCTTTGGTTCTCTAGGGCTTAAAATGCGATTTAAATTACGGGATGGGAGTTATTAGTGAGGGGTTTAAATTTCTGTTGGCTTCTGTTCTGGGATATAACGTGTTCTTCCTTTTTCTTATTTTTCATGTGAATTCCAAAGAGAGTTCATGTGATTTGGTGTGTTATTGGTCCTGTGAATCTCCAAGAGAGGTTTATGTGATCTGGTGTGTTATGGTCAGGATAAGTCTAAGACTTATTTTGATTTCGGTCCTGTGAAACTCCAAAGAGAGAGTTTCATGTGATCTGGTGCTTATAAACATGTTATCCTAGATTTGAGTAACAACAGGGAAATTATCCTCCTAATGTTCTGTAACATTTTTAGCCATAAGAGTTTGAAATAACGCAAAGAGAATTCTCCACTGATACGAAATTGTATTTGAACTTACTGTAATGGAAACCATTTATGAATTCTCCACTGATACGAAATTGTATTTGTACTTACTGTAAATGAAAATCATTTGTCAAGTTGTGTAATCTTGAATGTCTGTTTGAAAACCATGTTGGGGAAATCTGTTATTCTGGTGTCTTGAATGTATTGTTAAGCTGAGGATCAAGGGGGGTGGTAACTGGTAAGAGAATTATGGTTTCATATTTCATAGTGACAGACAGAGTTTGTCAAAGGGGGAATGTGGTGAATTATGAATCAATAATTCCCTTGAACATAGGCTATGTGAACAAATGTAGGCTACTAGTTAATTGCCCTAGTAATTTCGTCTGCAGGCAGCTGTCTTTGATATTCAAGATCAGAGGTGTCGATGGCCTGTTTATACTGTGGTCTGAGTTCCTGTGTGACACACTCAAAGGACATTTACATGTGTTGTAAACAGGGGTTCAAAGTGGCCACTCAACAAATGAGGAACATCTAATCTGCTGTCTGCCGTGTCTCACACAATTATCTCCGCTCTCCCGTTTTGGTTAAGTATTTGTGTATGGTCTCGTGTCCATAATACACGACACCGGAACAACATGGCCGCTTTTACTCGGAAAGCCATGACCCGGAAACAATCTACTAAAAAAGGTTCACTTTACATAGCTAGCTTACATTGCGATCGTTTTAGTTTATACGATATATGATCCAAAAAGCGTCCATATTTTGTGGGAGAGACGGATGAGGAGCAGAAATGAAGCGCCAGTATATCGATCCGTTCAACACCACGGAAAGCGCCCTGGATTAGGAGAGACGAGTCATTCTTTCCGCCGCGCTAACGGCTAACTCAATGATAAGCTAACATGGGGACAGAGCGGAGCATACGGTAGCCGAGAGGCGAACTGACAAATAAAAAAAGGGAAAAAATCTGAATATTCTTATCTCGCCCCGTATCATTGAGGATGCGCTAGGACGTCCTCACACGTCTTTAGGACGCGTCGATTGGGACCCCTAGGACGTGCTGACACGTCGAATGGACGGAAACGGTTAAGGATAGGGTGAGAAGTTCAGTCACGCGAGGGAGACTCGGAGTAAATCCGCTGCTTCTTCGCCTGGAAAGGAGCCAGCTTAGGTGGTTCGGCCATCCGTTTAGAATGCCTCTCGAGCGTCTCCCTAGGGAGGTCCTCGATGCACGTCCCACTGGGAGGAGACCTCGGGGGCAGACCAAGGTGCAGTTGGAGTGATTACATCGACTCACTGGCCTTGGAACGCCTCGGGATCACCCAGGTGGAAGTTACTAATGTTGCTCTGGAGAGGAATGTCTGGAGCTCTCTGGTGGAGCTGTTGCCCCTGCGACGCAACTACGGATAAGCGGTTGAGGA
Source organism: Electrona antarctica (assembly GCF_951216825.1). NCBI lineage: Eukaryota > Metazoa > Chordata > Actinopteri > Myctophiformes > Myctophidae > Electrona > Electrona antarctica. The sequence continues at coordinate 25,025,357 of NC_136803.1, read as the reverse complement.
TGGATGGATGGATGGATGGATGGACCTAACCGCACCAATAGAACAGCTATCTGTGTCTGTCCCTATGTATGTCCCTGTGTGTATGTACGTCTGTTTGAGTACGGACAGCTGCAATCTAACCGGTAATTAGATTGAGTGAATAGTTTTTAAACTTCAGCCTATAGAACTGAAGTAAAGTTAAAACACTTCTAGAGAATTTCACGTTACATAGCCGGTTTTATACTTTCTGTCATCTGTTTTCGAGTGACCGGCTTTCACTTTCCGTTCAGTTACATTATGGCAATGTTCGAGTACATTTTCAGCCACTAGATGGCACCAGATGGCAGCAAGTGACAGAAATCTTTCAAAATCATATTTCTTGCAGAGATTGCCAGCCAGTTTGAATAAGGCCAGTGTTTATTCTACGTAATCATGTCATCCCTGATGACATCATTCGTTTTGTTACAAAACTATAAATGATATTGAACGTTTAACTTAGTAGATAGTAGTTTAATACAGTAGATATTCATGGTAAATTCTCCTTGTGAACCATTTTCACTGCTGTGATCAACGGGTGGCCTGAGGGCAGGGTTTCCCCAAGTTAAGATCCAACTTAGAAGGGGGAAAACTGGATAAGGGCAAACTACCGGAACTGCCAGAGGCTGGTCGAAGGACTGAGGACCTCAAACAGAGCCTCATCTCCAAGCCTGTACCGGGGGAAAATAAGACAAAAAATAAGATAACAAAATAAGAGAGGAGTCTGTGTGTTATGCTTTATATCCAAGGTGGACACACCACAAAGTTGCCTATGGCCAGCCTTAATGACCAGAACAAGACCGAACCGCAGAAAGCCCTTGAGGAACACATTCAAGCAGAATACAAGCAGCTGACAGGGCGAGACTACAAACCTGGACTTCAAGGCCAAGCTGCAGCAGCAGCAGTCATCCATAGCCCTGTCCAGTCAATCCTCACCCTGAAGCTGTTCTCTCAGGTGGGACAACAAGGTGATCAAGAGCACAAGGCTGTGAAGACCCTTCTGGCCTTGAGACAAAATTACGAGATGCCGACTGGAGGGGACAAAGCCCTTAAGGATAGAGAGAACAAGTCTGAGAAGCAAAGAGGAAGGGCCAAATCACTTCTACCCAAGTCGAAGATGAAAGGGTGTTTTGATGTATGTGGCTGTTACATCCTTCATCCATGGTTCATCATAATTAGTTTGGTGACACTCTTGAACAAGAAAGAACAGGGGTCAAGTAGACGAGTCTTCAGGACGCAAGTTCATCCAAATGTGTGGTTGCTCCTGACAATCCTCTTCTGTGTCCATGTGGCCAACGGCTGCTATTACTGTGACCTTGAAGTGTACGACCGCCAAATTGAGGAATTCATATTCAAGCAGCCTGGTTTAATTCGACTTCAGATGAGGCCCATAGTTACGGCTGCAGAAGCTAATTTCGAAACAATTGTAGGAAGACACGGCGGCGTAATTACTCCCGACACCCTATCCAAACTGTTCACAAACTTCCAGACCAGGTTTGATATTTTCAAGAATACTTCCCATGCAGAGAATGTGCTTGAACATTTCAGTCAGTTTTTAAGGGAATGCAGTGAATTTCTGAACACGCATATGAGTGATGGATTATGCCCAGACAATAATTGTGGATTATTATACCAGCTTGTGGAGAACTGCGTCAGCTGCAAAGCTACACCTGACTCCCCCCAAATTCACAACTGCTCCACTCCTCCTCACAAGTTGGACTGTGGCCAGAACTACGTACAGGTCGAGCAGGGGGATGAGGCGCTGTTGAACTGCTCTCTACCCAGACTGATGATTCCTGCCTGGACTACGCAGTACCTTTATGAGTGGACCCCAGAACTGAACCAGTCAGCTGACAGTGACTTTACAACTCTGAAGGTGACCAATGAGTCCTACATGTTGTTGATGAATGTGTCTATGGAAATGCAGGGCACTTACAGATGTTCACTGACGAATCATTCTTCGGGAACCGTTTTCTCAAGAATGACCTTCCTGCTCAATGTCACTGAACCCCCTGAGCCTGACGTCAACCATACAACAGAAATGCCAGAAGGTGATGTCACCCCTACGAGACCTAGCGTCCACGTCACCATTAAACCTGGAGTCACTGCCACACCTGCGCCAAAACCAACCGAAGCCCCGCCTTCCGGTGGACCTGACATCGTCGTCATTATCATTGCAGTCCTCACGGCGGGTGGAGGGTCCGGGGCCGGGGCGATCTTCCTCGGGATGCAGTGGCTGAAGAGAAGACGGCGACAACAACATTGAGCGAGTAAGGGGGGGATTTCTTCTAGATGTTAACGCTACCCTGAGGGCATATATATTTATTAGCTTTCTGTCTCTTTTAATGTGTTATGTGTTTTGTAACTAATGAATTAATGCCCAGGTCACGGAAAGGTCAATATGACCTATTTTGACGTTTTCAACTGAATTATTTTTGAACTTTCCAACAATTTTTTTTAATGTATGTATGTATGTATGTATGTATGTATGTATGTATGTATGTATGTATGTATGTATGTATGTATGTATGTATGTATGTATGTATGTATGTATGTATGTATGTATGTTTAAGCAGCACACACGCACACACAGACACTGCACACTTTTTTTTGTGCTGGATAATGTCCACATTATGACTGCAGTGATGCTCTAAAAGTGTGAAAAGTCCTTTTTCGTTCACCACGTCTTCACACATTGCTGGGCTGAGCATTTTAACTACATGCGTCCTCAACTCCCCCTCAGCCATCAATGACAAAGCCATTGGACAATGTCCCATTCAACACTGCCCTTGATGAGCCACCAACTGAAGCTGAGGTCATCAAAGCCATCAGAGGACTTCCAAATGGCAAAGCACCTGGTGCTGATGCAATTCCGGTGGACATCTATGCAGACACCCCCTATCTAGACCCCTGACCAAACAACTGGCAGAGCTAGTCTGCATCATGTGGAACCAAGGGAAGCTGCCACAGGAGCTCAAATACTCCTCCACTGTTCACCTATGCAAGCGAAAGGCATCGCTCTTCTGTCTGTAGCGGGAAAAATCCTGGCCAGAATTCTGCTGAACACCTTGGTCTTGATGTCCTCCTACCGGAGAGTCGGTGCGGATTCAGGCACGCTCGCGGTACAGTCGACATGACGTTTGCCGCTCGTCAACTCCAAGAGAAGTGCAGAGAACAGAACAGAACATTAAGTCCACCTTTGTAGATCTGAAAGGCCTTCGACACTGTCTGCCGCGAGGGCCTCTGGAAGATCATGTCAAAGTTTGGTTGTTGTAATATCTTTATTAACATGGCCAGTGAATTCCACTATGGAGTGCAGGCATGAACATATTTGGCTCTCCAACTGATGTTAAAATACAGGAGAGTATACCTGCCCTTTTTGTTCCATTCCTAAGCCAATAATGTTGCTGCTCTGACAAGATCTCTGATTAATCCATTCTAAAATCTTCGGCAGAGTAGTTCCGGTGCAACGGATTGTGTGGCCCTGGTCTTTCCCTAATGGGACTGATCGAGGGTGTAGAGTTGGCCGAGTGGCCTAGGCTCCAAAAATGAACAAGTTCAGGATTACCGGTTTTAGGTTCTTTATTTCTCTAAAAAATGAAGGCCCTTTCAGTAAATAAGACTTGGAAAAATAGATTTACAAAAACAATGGAAACAAAGCACAACTAAAGACAACAAACCATACAGTGACTGCCCTAAAGGCTACCCCTTAACTAAGGGCCCTGGCAGCTCTGTCTCCCGGCTGCTAACGCTTTGCCTGCCCAAGTACTACTGATTGTCCCTTGCAGCCTCCCTTTAGTGGATCCTACCACAAGTACAGATTCCAATTAACCATCACTTAGCTTTTATAGACATTCCCCGTACCACAGGGATATTCTAACTATTAAATAAATGTTGTACAACAAAATTGAATCACATTTCTAGGCGCCCATATAATCACAAATACTTTAACAACCAGAACACTGTTAAACCCATCATACACACACCCTTTCTCTTCTACAATACTTGGCATGTTCCAACCCTTCTTAACCAATTGGACTGGCCCTGCTCTGTTTCGGCAGTCCAGGTTTAATTCAGAGGGGTGCCAGTACTGCAGAAGACAGACAGGTGACAAACAAACATTTCAGCTTGGTTCCAATAAACAGTGTTTAAATAAACATAATGTTTGAACAGGCCTGGGCCGTGGCTCAATGGTCCAGGCACCTTGGCTGGTAATCCAGTCTGGCAGTGTGCCGCGGTTTGACTCCCGATCCCGACGGCCTTTACTGCATGTCTTCCCCCCATCTCTCTCCCCATTTCCTGTCAGCCTACTGTCTGTCCCTCCATAAAAAATATAAAATAAAGGCGAAAGCCACAAAAAACATTCAGAATGACAGACCCGAAGTCTGTCATTTTTATAATTGAATGTAACGGGTACAAATCATGTACTACTACCAAACCTCACTTCGCTCTGTGTGTGTGTGTGTGTGTGTGTGTGTGTGTGTGTGTGTGTGTGTGTGTGTGTGTGTGTGTGTGTGTGTGTGTGTGTGTGTGTGTGTGTGTGTGTGTGTGTGTGTGTGTGTGTGTGTGTGTGTGTGTGTGTGTGTGTGTGTGTGTGTGTGTGTATATATAGGGCACAGGTTGCCCCGTGACAGAGGGTAGCTACTGGGACGTAAGTCCGGACTTGATCACCCTGGCTGGGTCACCTGAGTGAGGGCTATGATGTTGGGAGACCCGAAACCCCGATGACCTTGGGATACATCACTGAAGATACGTCCCAGGTGCATCCATGCAATGTTTTTTCGTTCTAAAGGATTTGAAAAATGTTGAATAATTTAGAGGTAGATCTTCTCTTCTGGGGGTCCCTGTCGTACAAAACATTTTTAGATGGAGGGTCTGTGGCCAAATACATATCAATTTGGGGGTCCTTGACATAAAATCGTATAATATACAGTGATCGACACACACACACACACACACACACACACACACACACACACACACACACACACACACACGCTCACACACACACACGCTCACACACACACACACACACACACACACACACACACACACACACACACACACACACACACACACACACACACACACACACACACACACACAGACACACACACACACACACACACACACTAGTGATCAGATTACTATGGAAATGTGAACACAGGGGGTCAGGACACATTATGCTGCATGTCTTTTCTTCTTTGTCTTTGCTTTACTTTCTAATTCAGTCATCCAGGAGGTGCAATGTCTCATTAACCACTTAAACCTCCTATAGTAAACTGGATTTCATTTGAGCTTTTTACCCCGTTTCCCTTTCATCAGTGATGATCTCAGTATCATGTCAGTATCATGGTCGGAATCATGGTCAATATCATGGTCAGTATCATGTTGTTTATATCATGGTCAGTATCATGATGACAGTATAATGGTCAGTATCATGACAGTATAATGGTCAGTATCATGTTGATATCATGGTCAGTATCATGACAGTATAATGGTCAGTATCATGTGGATATCATGGTCAGTATCATGTTGTTGATATCATGGTCAGTATCATGACAGTATATTGGTCAGTATCATGTTGATATCATGGTCAGTATCATGACAGGGAAAACTACAATAGAGCACACACATCCATACAAAATAAATAATGTTTCTAAAGCTTTAGCGGTTTTTGGCCATCTATTTTTTTTTTTTCTTTGGGGGGGCAGTCTTATTCTCTAGTGGTGGGTTATGAGTTAATGCAGTGTGCGGACCTTATCTTTTGTCCAGTATCATGTCAGAATCATGGTATCATTTCACTATCATGTTTGTATCATGGTCAGTATCGTGACACTATCATGGTCAATATCAGGTCAGTATCGTGACACTATCATGGTCAGTATCAGGTCAGTATCATAGTCAATATCATGGTCAGTATCAGGTCAGTATCATGGTCAATATCATGGTCAGTATCAGGTCAGTATCATAGTCAATATCATGGTCAGTATCAGGTCAGTATCATGGTCAGAATCATGGTCAGAATCATGTCATGATAGCAGCGTGGCACATGATAGCCCTTTGACAACAGATGCATGCAACGCTAATAAAGCCAATTCACACGTATCTGGTATCTGGCTTAAGGCCTATTCATAGTCTGGATTTTCGGTGGTGAGGTGACCACCGCTCCGGTGGTGAGCTGACCACCGGAGCTGAAATAACGTTGAGTGGTGGTGAGTAAAAACAAAGAGAAGGGCTGGAGCGGTGGCGGTGGTTTGCTCTTCACCGCAGCTCGTGACGTCATGTTGTAGTTCGGTGGTCACCTAACCACCGAAAATCCAGACTATGTATGAGCCTTCAGTACCCCCTGAGCTCTCAAGGCCCCCCTGGTCTTTACCATGCTGTAATCATGTCCTGCTCAGAAGGACACCCCCGGCTGGGTCACCTGAGTGAGGGGTATGATGTTGTGAGACCCAAAACCCAGATGACCTTGGGATACATCACTGACGATACGTCCCAGGTGCATCCATGCAATGTTTTTTCATTCTAAAGGATTTGAAAAATGTTGAATAATTTAGAGGTAGATCTTCTCTTCTGGGGGTCCCTGCCGTACAAAACATTTTTAGATGGGGGGTCTATGGCCAAATACATATCAATTTGGGGGTCCTTGACATAAAATCGTATAATATACAGTGATGGACACACACACACACACACACACACACACACACACACACACACACACACACACACACACACACACACACACACACACACACTAGTGATCAGATTCACCTAACCACCGAAAGTCCAGACTATGTATGAGCCTTCAGTACCCCCTGAGCTCTCGGGGGCCCCCTGGTCTTTATCATGCTGTAATCATGTCCTGCTCAGAATAGGGATGCTGCCTATAGGGCTCTGTGTTTTGTTGATTCTGAGGAGGGCCAAACTGTCTTCTCTTCATGATTCAAGAGGTCACCATGCATGCACTTGTCCTTCACCCTTATCTCTCTCCTGCCCACAGAGGCTCTTCTGAGTTAATAGCTCTCTTGTCTTTTAGAATCAAGGAGGTTTGGTATTTGTCACGTATAAGTACAAGCAGTGAAATGCCGTGGGATCTCTTCAGTATTTATAGAACAGTGCTATATAATTTGGCCTGTCACAAATATTACATAATCATCTAATCGCAATTATTTGAGATAATAGCAATTATTTTGTCATAATTGTCATAATCGTTTCCATGTTGAAAAATGTTCATACATTATAAAAAGCTGAAATAGCTGATCTACACGCTCTCATAGATCAGCGACTGTATTTTCCACTGATTTTTTTGTCTTCATTTCGAGGCTCTTATGTCCAGCTTTGAGGGTTTGTGTAAACACAAACATTGTCCTATACACAAACATTGAATTTCGTTGACAATGAATGGCCAGTTTTGAGTCACATTGTGACAAAAGTGAGGATGCAAATTGTGATTGGCCGGAATGAGATGATCTATGATGATGCGTGATGATGCGCCCCTCACTTCACACAGGTGTGATTTTTTTTAATTAATAATAATTAATATTCATCAGGGCTGATGAAGACCGTATAGGTCGAAACATGTCGGTTGAATAAAGTTTTCCTCCTTTTTAACTATTAAGTGTGCCCGGATATCCTTTTTTCTATAGATGTGTGTTATCCCGACTGATTTTTACTATTTTTATCATTGTATACCTGCACACCTCCTGAGCACCTGGTTGCTTCCTTGCCTCTATTGGTTGTCAGTGTTTGGGAAGCTGAGAGTGGGAAGCTGAGAACTAACACTAAAAACTCAGCTTCCCATCATGCAGCTGTGAACAGTGTAAAGCTCAACAGCCTCACGTTGTCACCTGTTGGTACCCTAGGGACATTGGCACGGACAGACATTGCTGGGCATTGGAGTGGCTGCACCCTATGGCTGCACCACGGTAGAAATAAAGTGTACACGTACACTATCTTATCTTTCAGCAGCAGTGCTGAAAAGGTGCAGGTATACAATTTTCAGATTCAACATAATATCTCATCCTTTAGCAGCAGTGTAGAACAAGAATGCAGAAACAGAGGCATACGATATCCTGTATCTTTCTATCTTTTATTACTGGCTCCTGAATGGGGGATGCGCGCACACGCAGGCGCATGCACGTGTACATGCACACACAACCAATTGTGTTATGAAGCCAGTTTAAAGACAACAAAATAGACCTCCTCTCCTCTCCTCTCCTCTCCCCTCCCCTCCCCTCCCCTCCCCTCCCCTCCCCTCCCCTCCCCTCCCCTCCCCTCCTCTCCTCTCCCCTCCCCTCCCCTCCTCTCTTCTCCTCTCCTCTCCTCTCCTCTCCTCTCCATATATACAGAGGGTAATGGTTGTGTACGATAAACAAAGATGCAGCTATAGCCGCCATCTTGCAATTAACTGAAGCAAACAACACGTTTGAAGCTGCTCCGGCGATAACGCCACATATGACCAACAGCCACGGCGGCCATTTTGTGATTATAACCGAGTAAACATTAGGCTTGACTTTTGTTAAGCAACTTTTTTAAAGAGGTCAATGAATAAATTATGTTTAGAAAAAAGGAGGGCATTTGGCAAGCGGCACATTGCTCACTCTGACTTATTCACTGAATGATTAATAAATCCTGCCTTTCTGTTTGGCGCGCGCTGCACACTGTAAGACGATTTGGTGAACAATGTCATGATTAAGCCAATAATATCCGTTTGTGAGCTCATCGCGCGCGCATGCACACACATACGCACACACAGTGAGAGAGAGAGAGAGAGAGAGAGAGAGTTTATGTTCAACATGATACACGTACTGCAATTGCAAGGTGCAAAACGCTGCCCCCAGTAGGCTGAGATGAGTACTGCACGTGGACCAGTGTTTTGGTTGAACAGAACAGTGGTTCTCAAAGTGGGGTCCAGTGACTCTCCTTTAGGACGTTCCAAATGGTCTGTAACTCTGAGGGTGTAGGCCTACACCTGGAACCAAATGGACTGGTCTGTAACTCTGAGAGTGTACACCTGGAACCAAATGGACCCTGAGAGTGTACACCTGGAATTGATTGATTGATTGAAAATTTTATTAACAGTTTGCAGAATTACAGTACATTTCAAGCACAAACTCAATACAAAGGCTGGAACCAAATGGGCCCTTACTACTCTGAGAGTGTACACATGGAACCGAATGGACCCTTATGGGTCTGTAACTCTGAGACTTATGAAGGTATACTTGAAATGAAAGTGCCCAAAACCATCATGACAAAGTATATACTCAATATAATATACTATATACTTCAGACCGCAGACAGACACCAGATGTTACATCCGATCCTATACTACTACTAGATGTGTGTGTGTGTGTGTGTGTGTGTGTGTGTGTGTGTGTGTGTGTGTGTGTGTGTGTGTGTGTGTGTGTGTGTGTGTGTGTGCGCGCGTGTGCGTGTGCGTGCGTGCGTGCGCGTCTGTGTAATTATTACCCGGCCCATTCCTTGGGTGGCCCGCGAGGAATCTAGCGGTGGCCGTCGGGTCTAGAAATAGCCAAGGACGTGAGACACAGAGAGAACACAGAGAGAGAGAGGGTTGTGATCTGTACTCGGCGATGAAAGGGCCAATGCTCCTCACCGGAGACTGCTGTTTGTGTGTGTGTGTGTGTGTGTGTGTGTCACCGTACTTGTGAGGCACACATGCCCCCTATGTGTAGAATATGATCCATAGATGGGTTGAGGACCACTGCAGAGAGAAATGGTTGTGTTACGGTCAACAAAAGATTTGTTAGAGATATACGTTTGCAATCAGGAAAAGATTCCGGTTGGGACCGGGCATTTAATTAGAAGTTTAGTTTTAGGGGTTAAGCTTATAGATTTGAGGCTGATATATACTGAGTTGTGCGCCGGTGCATGTCGCACACCGAAAAACAGCTGCTTTATAAACTTGTGTGTGCAGCACAGCGCGCACGTGCGTGCGTGCTGTGCTGTGCGTGTGTCTAGCGTGTAAACACTCTTGTCTCTTAGCTAGCCGTGTCTTCGCTCTTCAGCTCCAACAATGACTCCATTGAATACTGGAGGAGATCCCTCCAAAAACGTGCTCGCCCACCCTCTTACACCCCGGCCCCGCTCGCCCACCACCCTCTTACACCATGGCCCCCGCTCGCTTGGTCGCTCGGCTTACTGTGCCCCGAGCTGACCTGCAACCCCCCCTGACGCACTCACACATGCACGTGCGCCGTGCGCATATACACATTGCTGATTGGGTCAAATTGCGGTTATCCTTATCTTCAGTTCTCTCTCTCTCTCTCTCTCTCTCTCTCTCTCTCTCTCTCTCTCTCTCTGTTCTTATTGCTGGTTTGTAGGCTGATCAGTTCATCTCTCTCTCTCTCTCTCTCTCTCACACGCACGCACGCACGCACGCACACACACACACACACACACACACAAACACTCCTGCACATTCAACTTCCTACAGGCTTTACTGGAGGACATGCAGGGCCCTTTTACAGGTGTGGCGTGCATGTGTGACTGCATGTGTGTGTGTGTGTGTGTGTGTGTGTGTGTGTGTGTGTGTGTGTGTGTGTGTGTGTGTGTGTGTGTGTGTGTGTGTGTGTGTGTGTGTGTGTGTGTGTGTGTGTGTGTGTGTGTGTGTGTGTGTGTGTGTGTGTGTGTGTGTGTGTGTGTGGGGAGAGATATCAGTCACGCTGTCAGTCTCCAGGGCAGGTTGTGATAAGAGAGTTTGCGGTGGCAGAGGCTGGTATCTCTCTCTCATATTTTCCCCCACCCCCTCTCTCTCTCCCTCTCCCCCCCCCCTCTCTCTCCCTCTCGGTGGGAGAGATAGCGTGTTGTGTTCCGCTCCATCACCCATGGCTGCGTGCAGCTCAGGTGTTTAGCGGTGAGAGAGAGAGAGAGAGAGGCTGCTCTTCATACATGCCAGACATTTTACTAGACTGCACTTTGTGTGAGCAGGTAGAGAGACTCTGAGATGTCGCTTTGTGCGGGGGAAAAACGAATACCACACCGACCGCACACCCATGTATTCGTGCAACCACTTGAACCCCAGCATCCATATTATATTGGGAGGTAGCCAAGAAACATAAATGTGTGGGTAATGTGGCTGGTTTTTGGGTCCCGTCCACATAATTATGGATGGACCAAACGACTGCGTCGCCATTGCTCGCCCAATTAAAAGGTTCCGGGTCAATCCCCGGCTCCTCCGGGCTGCGTGTCCGAGTGTCCTTGAGCAAGACACCGAACCCCTAACTGCTCCTGATGAGCAGGTTGGTGCCTTGCATAGTTTCCTCATGCCTTATAGATGCATGAATGTTGTGAATGTAATGCACATTGTATAAAGCGCTTTGGAGAAAAGGCGCTATATAAATGCATCATTTTATTTACTAGCCTCCAGTGCTGGCAGGGCTAAGAATCAAGTCCGCTTTTCAGATTATTTGTAGGACATATTTAGATGTGACAAAATACACACTCACAAGCTATTGAATGTATAGTATACACAAGTTGCAGTGTAGAATGATCCCCTCAATGAATGCATTGAATATGCAAAGCTTAAATGCACATGCACACGCACGCACACACACACACACACACACACACACACACACACACACACACACACACAAATACGACCACAATGTGATAAACAACTCCTTGCCGCGTGGCGAACTGGTTTATGCCAGTCAGGACCCCGTCCAGAGGCTCAGATTAGCCAATCACATGTGACGTGTGACAAGCCACGGCCTCTGGGGGGTTGGCGGGATTAAGAGTGAGTGACGCGTTATTCGAAAGCCATAGTAGCGCTTCTCCTGGAGGGAGGGAACGGTGACGGTTCACTCAGCGACACGTATAGAGACAGACAGAGACAGACAGACAGACAAAGAGACAGACAGGCTCGGGCAGACAGACAGTTGGGTGTCACTCAGGCTCGTGAGTCGTGAGTGACGCAACCTTGGTTCAAGGACGCAAGGAGGACAAATGGAGAGAAGGAAATAATGCCTTTTGCTGTCACATGCTCACACCGCAGGTTTGGTGTACAATTGTGGGTACAATGTCTTTTTGTGGAAGCCCTACCATAAAGAAGCAAGCAAGAAAGAAAGCAAGCAAGAGACCAAGAAAGCAAGAAAGCAAGCTAAGAAAGATAGCACAAGAAACACAGCGGTAAACAAAGCAACCATAAATCAATGCACTCGCTTTTACGGTGTCCCACAGTGTGTGTGGTGACCTTTCGGCGTTGCACCTTGCCGACCGTTCCAAATAAAGCTGTGCGCTGGGGGTGTGTGTGTGTGTGTGTGTGTGTGTGTGTGTGTGTGTGTGTGTGGGGTGGGGGTTACATACTGTACTGTACTTGTGCTGTACCGTAGCTCATTACGCAGCCCCGTTACATTACATGGTAATACAAGCCCGCGTAGGCAGGGCACATGCGGGGAGAGAGAGGGAGGCCCGCTCCCATGCAGCACATTATTTTGGGCATGCGGCAGTGTGTCATTACGCGGCCGGTACCGCTCTGTATTTAGGCCCTGGTGATTGTAGGGCGGCGGAGATTTGGGCCGGGCCTGGTCCTGGGCCGGGCCGGTGCTGGGCTATAAGGGCTGAGGTGGGGTCCACCTCGTACTGGGGGTATGTGTGACACCGGCTTTTTCTAGCCGTTTCATGTGCTTTTTTGTGGTGGATCGGTGAGAAACTGGCAGTGTGCTGCATGCATGCTCCACCATTTTTAGCAAGAAACAAGTGAAACATGCACACTTATAACTACTTAAACCCCTATATATTTTGTTGCATGTCAGTGTAGCGGAAATAGCAGAGCTATACAAGCTCTATTGGGTTCACCAATGTTCGCCCAATGTTTGGCGACTACTATGGTGACCGTGACGTGCACCAGCAACAAGCTAGGTTTCTGTGTGATCAACTTAAAAGTCAAATGATCTAGATACATTTATCTCGAGAAGCAAGTAGCCTTGCCGAGCCATAAGGCCCATAGGGCAGGAGCCTATCTCCTGTTTCTGTAGCGTGAGTCAGCTTGATGTACAAGTACACCCCCTGGACATGACGCTAGTATGTCGTAGGGATTTACCCCCAATCCAACCCTTGATGCTGAGTGTCAAGCAGGGAGGCATTGGGTCCCATTTTTAGAGTCTTTGGTATGACCCGGCCGGGGATTGAACCCTGACCTCCCAGTCTCAGTGCGGACACTCTAACCACAAGGCCACTGAGCTGGTCTCGAGAAGCAACCTATATACCAATCTACTTCATTGTGTGTATCGCCGAGGGTACTGCTGGAGCCAGGGTCCTATCTGCACGCAACGCAACAAGAATGTGAGTTGCGCGCAGCGTCAAATCATCATTACACCCCTGCCGAGGACGCGAGGGAGGGATGTGCTGACTGGAATGTTGGAGGTTGGCGGTTGTCCAGAAATGTCTATAATGCACAAATCACTGTCTTTGTCTGTGTCATCAATTTGATGTCAACTACTACACTGGGTACAACAATTACTCTGTCATCCACACAGGTAAAACAGGCAGTCTATACTGTAAAACATTTGCAAAATGTAGGCATGTAACGATTCACTCAACTTATACGATTAGAATCACGATACTATAGGTTCACAATAATAACGTTCTTTTTTTAAACACAACATTTTTTTCTCTTTTAATTTTCTTCTCCTCTTTTCAATACAGTATAGTTAATAACAAACTATTTTTTTAAATCAATTATCTTAACAAAGGTCAACAAAGGACACAATTCAAATTGCGCTTTCACCGTGATTTAAATTGTCACCAGTTTGAATGGATTTCCATGGGTTTATAAATGGGTACTCTCAGACCCCCTTTCCACCGGTTGGTTCCCAATGGGAACCGGTTCAGTTCTTTTTGGTTTTTAGTCCATGAGCCAGAGCTCCAAAATTGGTGGGAAAAACTAGACCTATATTAAATTGTTTATAGGATCAATACAAGTAAATTAATACATGATAACCCTTCCACAGTAGTAGCTTTTTCATATTTTCTATTATTTTGCATATTTTCCTAAATAATGCCTCATTTGCATACAATAAATCATTGTCGTTGTGTAAGTAATCAAATGGGTAATTGTCAATTGGGTGTCATGGTGATAACAATCTAATATAGGCATGGTTTTTCCCACTCAATTCATAATTAACGTTCCAATTTTGGAGCTCTGGCTCATGGACTATAAGAACCAAAAAGAACAGAACCGGTTCCCATTGGTAACCAACCGGTGGAAAAGGGGTCTCAGAGCGGGTACATGGGGTACTCGGACCACGGTACCATGGGTAGTATAAATGGGTAGTCTCAGAGCGGGTACATGGGGTACTCGGACCACGGTACCATGCCTAGTATAAATGGGTACTCTCAGTGGGTACATGGGGTACTCGTACGGTACCATGGGTAGTATAAATGGGTACTCTCAGAGCGGGTACATGGGGTACTCGGACCACGGTACCATGGGTAGTATAAATGGGTACTCTCAGCGGGTACATGGGGTACTTGTACGGTACCATGGGTAGTATAAATGAGTACTCTCAGAGTGGGTACATGGGGTACTCGTACGGTACCATGGGTAGTATAAATGGGTACTCTCAGAGCGGGTACATGGGGTACTCGGACCACGGTACCATGGGTAGTATAAATGGGTACTCTCAGAGCGGGTACATGGGGTACTCGTACGGTACCATGGGTAGTATAAATGGGTACCCTCAGAGCGGGTACACGGGGTACTCGGACCACGGTACCATGGGTAGTATAAACGGGTACTCTCAGAGCGGGTACACGGGGTACTCGGACCACGGTACCATGGGTAGTATAAACGGGTACTCTCAGAGCGGGTACATGGGGTACTCGGACCACGGTACCATGGGTAGTATAAATGGGTACTCTCAGAGCGGGTACACGGGGTACTCGGACCGCGGTACCATGGGCATTGCATAACCGGATGGACGAGCGACTCACAAAGGGCATCGGTGTCGTGTTTAATAACACACAGCGGCATGAGGAAACAGATGTGCTTCCGCAGCGTTTCTCTGACACATCGTTTTGTGTCGTTATTATGTGTGAAGTCTGCTTTCAGGACACTTGTTTCATAATGTTGGGTCCGGGGGGGGGGGGGGGGGGGGGGGGTCACATTATGGGCTCCAAATGGACCCTTTTATGGGTCCGTAACTCTTGACAGTGAACAATTGTTTCGGAACCCTAATCTATGTGAAATCCTCAGCGCTTATTTCACTCTGAGAGCGTGCAACCATGTTGTACACTCTCAGAGTTACAGACCTGTTGGCCTATGGGTGCATTTTGTTCCATTTGTACACTCTCAGAGTTACAGACCTTTTGGCCTATGGGTGCATTTTGTTCCATTTGTACACTCTCAGAGTTACAGACCTGTTGGCCTATGGGTGCATTTTGTTCCATTTGTACACTCTCAGAGTTACAGACCTTTTGTAAAAAAAATTGTTTGACTGGGTCTAGATTATCTTCTAAATTTAGTATTCTACATTTGCTACTGTCCTTTTGTAATTAATAAGGACTTTATTTTCAGTTTGTGAGTTTATTATTATTATTATTATTATTATTATTAGTAGTAGTAGTAATAGTAGTAGTAGTAGTAGTAGTAGTAGTAGTAGGTGTAGCAGTAGTAGTAGTAGTATAGTAGTAGTAGTAGTAGTAGTAGTAGTAGTAGTAGTAGTAGTAGTAGTAGTAGTAGTAGGTGTAGCAGTAGTAGTAGTAGTATAGTAGTAGTAGTAGTAGTAATAGTAGTAGTAGTAGTAGTAGTAGTAGTAGTAGGTGTAGCAGTAGTAGTAGTAGTATAGTAGTAGTAGTAGTAGTAGTAGTAGTAGTAGTAGTCGTAGCCTAGAGTTGTTTTGTGTATGTGCTCGCAAGTAGGCCTAGCCTAGTCTACATCATTTCTGTGTCGCTTCCTTAGTTCCTCTATTCTTTCTGAAAACAGCCCAAGGAAATATTCTCCTCCACGCTCCCTTGTTTGCTACTACAATGTAGCTTATCTGAGACTGGAAGAGTTTATGCTCTATCTGTGGTATCTCTCCTTAAACGCGCGTGCGTGACACACACACACGCACACACACACACGCACACACACACACACACACACACACACACACACACACACACACACACACACACACACACACACACACGGGGGGGGGGGGGGGGGGGGGCTGTTCTGAGGGGGACTGCGGGGCGGAGCCACGCTTTGCTGACTGTAATGCGATAGCTGGGGTCCGCTCCGCTGTAAAGCGCTATCACACACACTCCAGAGAGAGAGGGAGAGAGACACGCTCTCACACACACACTCACGCACACACATGCTGCCGTCTCGGAGTCGGAGCCGCTGTCACACACACTCACTCACTCTCACACACACATGAGCGACGGACGGGTGACGGTGTGTAGTGTAGCTTCGATATTCCGCGGAATGAACGAACCCTTTGGACGGCAAAAGAAGAGCGAGCTACGACGCCGTTTGATTTCAGCTGGTGGTATATAGACTGGATCTTTGTTTTTTTTTATTTGAGCGGTGCCGGTGTGTGTGATGTTGACTGGACCTGAGCTCCACACACACGCCCCGGTAAGGGAGTAGAGAGAGAGAGACAGAGAGAGATCCCCTGTATGTGATCGCAAGGAGAGCGCACACATTTACGCACAGAGATCCCTCAAGAGGAGGAGACCCGATCTTCGCTCACATGCCTCGGAGAGACAGAGACCACCACCAAGTCAAAGACCCCTGACACTGTTCCTGTTGATCCGCTGATCTCCTTGCGTTGTTGGAACTTATCCTTTTCACCTTCCTACAAAGATGAGAGTTTGTCTCAAGTAGAAAAGCGGACGTCTCTCAATGCGTCTGCCTGGAAGAGTGCGGTTTTTATTTTGGACATGATTTGGGGATTAATTGAAGTGATTTTAGAATCGAGATTCGGGACAATTTGAGGTCAATTTTGGTCATTATTTTGGGATTAATTAGCTTGTCGTTATATTTTGTTTTGTGTGTTGGTGCCAAAAACAAGGGTGTGGATTTTCCCTTGTTGAGGATTTTGAGGAGCGGGTGCATTTTCATATAGAAGGTGTTGGGGAAAAAACCCCGCTATAAACACTTCCAGATCTTCCCGTGAGGTGCATATTATCCCCAAGATGGATTTTCTGTCACCGCTGGTTGGATTTGTGCTGCTAATATGTCTGACATCCACGAGCAACGGAGAAGAAGGTGAGTTTTTATCTTCTACACGCGCTCTCTCTCTCCCAAGTCCTTTCTGATTTAAGGCGCACGCATGGTCTGCTTATTTCGCGAAAAATAGCAGATCTACAAGCTCACAACGCGTCGCAGCGCGACGCGTTGTGAGCTTGTAGGTCTGTTATTTTTGGCTGGCGAACGCCCCCCCCCCCACCCCTCAATACAGGGATGCGGGGCTTCCCGTTTTTAGAGCAAAAAACGTCAGAAAACGATAGCTCACATGATGTCCCTACAATGCAAACTAACTTCATAGTTCATATGGCTATGAGTTTAATCTGCAACCAATCACCGCCTTATAGTATTAGACCACATCAGCCAGAGGGTATACTAAACAAGCAATATTTCCCCACCTTGCAGTTATTCTTCTCACCTTTTTAAAAGAGCAAAAAATACACGTTTGTTTTCTTTTAAAAGCTGTCATCTGGTTCAAATCAACTCCGTTTCTACAACACATGCGGACTGGCATCCAATGGCCATTGTCTGATAACCCGCACCATGTGTTGTTGGTTGCTTGTTGGGGATATTCCTTCCCTCTCGATGTCCATTTTTGCACTGATGGGAAAGTGAGAGGAACCAGCCTCTCAGTCACAGCCACGGGGGGAAAGTGATATAGGTTTTACTCTATAGGTCTAGTAGGCTAAATATGATTCTCTACAGCTCCGCTGAGGATATAGCAATCATTGTTGAGATATAGCCTATATATTATCTATAACACATCATGCCATCTTTTTTAGCAGTGATTCCCATTTCCCACGCTCTTTTCATTCCAAGGACCCCTCCAATTTGATGTGCATTAGACCACGGATAACCCATTTGATAAGATGTGTATCTCTGGATCTCCGATCTATAACAGCATGGTTAGACGTGATTTGGTCCAGAAAGGATCTGTCATTCGGTCCAGGATTCCTTTCCTGGAATCTATATTCTATAATCTATACATCTAGTCTATATTTATAGACAGGCATATCTATCTATCTATCTATCTATCTATCTATCTATCTATCTATCTATCTATCTATCTATCTATCTATCTATCTATGCTGTAGGCATGGAGATAACAGTGAAACTGATCAAACCAGACATATACTTGCACACCCTCCAGTTGTATTTAGTTGTACATGTAATAATGGTGAAGATTAACAATCAATCATTTACCCCCCCCCTCCTCCCCTCCTCCCCAAGAACCCCCTCAGGGACCCCTGTGGCCCAGGGGGGGTAACTTATACGGTTCTATAGCCGCAAGCCTTTGTACAATGCAGCTTGTGATACAGTATATGCGTGCCGCCGCGCAGCATGGAAAACAAACAAACAAAAAAAGACCACTCAAGTTGTTGATGAAAAATTTAGTGAAATATATCTATTTCGACTCCACTTCAATGTGATTACCGTCGCCGTCGACTCGTCCAACTGCGAAATGAGATGAAATCATATGCATGAAAGCGCTTCTAAATGTAAACATGATATTTACCCCATTCAGTTCTTTGCCCCCGTTTCTTATTTTAGTCTCCTTGACAGGCACTGCATTATTTATCAGGAGGGGAGACAAATAAACAGCCACCCTCCCCTCACACACACACACACATACCCACAGACACACACACCCACACACACACACACACACACACACACACACACCCGTGCCAGCCGCAAATTAAATCCCATTTTCGCGTTGGCGATGAAAATAAGAATTAGGCGCGAGGCGAGGCTTGTGTTTGCAAGCCCCCTGTTATTTGCGAAAATCCAGGACGGGCTCAGGTCCCAAAAGACTGGCGGAGCTGGAGCAACACGCCGGCTGTCATTGTAGGCTTTGGGCTAAACGTGCCTGTAATCATCACCGTTATAATCACTATATTCATCAACCGCAAGCGCTCCCCCCCTCTCTCTTTCTCTGTACTGTATCTCAGTGCTGGTGCTTCACAACACTCACAGGCAGATTCGCCTGCTTTCCAGGCTACTAACGTGGTACGATCATCAGTGTTAACTCTTGAGAGTCTCAGAGTTTGCATACCACTCGGGATTCCCATGGTCGGTTTGGGGGGAACGGCGCGTCACCCCCCGAGACTGCCCCCAAATGCGATGATGATTACAGATTACACTCACACTCACTCACACACACACCCACACACACACACACACACAGACACACACACACACACACACACACACACACACACACTTAAACGTGCGCGCTACATGACTCAATCTTATCTCACTCTCTCCCTGTCAAGGGCCGTGCGCTCCCCATTAGACCTCTTCGTTTCCGAGCTTTACCCCCCCCCCCCCCCCCCCCCCCGACTGCGTTCTATCCTTATTCTGTGCGAAACCTAGATGCCTTTTTTCGCGCTGGATCTCCTTTCTCTTTCTCTCTCTCTCTCTCTCTCTCTCTCTCTGTCTCTCTCTCTCTCTCTCTCTCTCTCTCTACTGGGGGCTACTGATGGTGATCCTACGCCGCCCCCCGAAAAGACAAGACAATCTTCTGTTCTTACAAGCTGTTCCCTGTTGTTTAGGCTACTTGTTTTAAATAGGACACTTAGTCCTCCTGTGTGTGTGTGTGTGTGTGTGTGTGTGTGTGTGTGTGTGTGTGTGTGTGTGTGTGTGTGTGTGTGTGTGTGTGTGTGTGTGTGTGTGTGTGTGTGTGTGTGTGTGTGTGTGTGTGTGTGTGTGTGTGCACGTGCGTGCGTGCGTGCGTGCGTGCGCCGCTGGCTCGCTGTGTACTGGTTGATCAGAGACAGATGTGGGCCTCTTGGCAGCCCAGGCAATTCCATCCCCCGACTCTCTCTCTCTCTCTCTCTCTCCCCTCCCTCTATCTCCCCTTCCCTCCCTCTCTCTCTTATGTCTTTCTCTCTCCCCGCTTACCTCTCTCTGCCTGCCAAAACACTGCATGTCCCCTCCTCCTGCACCGCCTGCCTCCCCCTCCCACAAGACACATTACACATTTACCCGTCCGCATGCTGCCAATGGAGGGGAGAGAGAGATAGAGAGAGAGAGAGAGAGATGGCAGAGAGCAAGAAAACCGAAAGACACAGGAGAGAATAGGAGAGGAACGAAAGAAGAGGGAGAGGAGGGGGGAGAGAGGGAGAAGAAAACAGGATAAGGAGGATCAGGGAATTGAAGAGGGAGAGACAGACAGACAGACAGATGAGAGGGAGAAGAAATCAGGTTGGTGGCTGCAAAAAAAAAAAAAAAAAACGCAGCTCTACCCAAAAGAGCAGATAACAGCGCAGCTCGACACCCACCCCGCGGTCGAAGGAAGCGGTGAGGAAGACGGCGATGATGATGACAGACAGACAGACGGAGAGAGGAAGAGAGAGGGAGAGAGAGAGTAGGAGGAGATACGTGAGGGAGGGAGGAAGTGAAGGACGGAAGCAAAGGGGGGCAGCGCGGGAGGAAAAAAAGGGCAACATCAAAGCGCACAGGGGTCAGGAAAGGGGGCGGGCAGGCAGAAAAGCTCATTACGGGCCTACAAAGTGACACTAATGCCCGGGGTGGGACGCTCGGAGGATGGGGTGAAATCGCAGCTAGACCTCTGGGCGATGGGGATGGGGGGGTGGGGTATGGGGGGGGGGCCTCTCCGTTGTGGATGTTTAGCGATTTGGATGCGGGGGCGTAGTACCTGAGGGAGTGGCGCCACAGAGTAGACATGAGACCACCCCCTGGAGTGGGAAATAAATCTCCCGTCATTTGATTTGATTTGGTTCCGTTTTTTGGTGGGGGACGTAAATTGTCTCCCGGGAGGAGGGTGGGGGGGGGGGGTCTTGGTTTGAATTGGTATGAGATGCACAGCACACCTTTTAGGACTCGGAGTGGCGAGTTATGTCCCTTTGGCCCCCATGCAGGCTTTCTGCCTCTGTGTGGTCGAATCTAGAATGCAGAAAGGACAGTGTGCACAGTGTGCAAATCCACCTCGAGAACTGACATCTCTCCTTACGCTGAGATCGATTGATCTAGCTCCGAAAGTGTGCCAAATGGAACTAAGTCGGACCCACCAGGGTCCATTTGGTTCCATTTAGTTACACTTTCGAAGATAGAAACACACTGTGTTCACCGCATTTGTTTGCTGTATTATGCACATACAAACAAAATCATAAGAAAGAGAAAAGAACCCTTCACCGGAGAAGCTTACATCACGGTTTGTGAAAAGCTTTCATAACCCACTTAACAGGGCCAGTTCCTGTATTATGATGCAATGCAACGATACACACACACACACACACACACACATTCAATCTTTTTAAATACAAAACGGGAATTATTCGCGTCCGGGAATGACTTCACTTTCCCCTTTCATTACTGCACAGCCTATGTGATCTCCAAGTCTCAATCACGCTCTCTTCCAGTTGCGTATACTGTAATCACAACAGTTTGACTCGCGTGACATGTGCATTAATTACTCATTACCACCGGCATTCATATTCCAGG
>NC_136803.1:24956172-24998672 GCF_951216825.1 Electrona antarctica | reverse complement strand
TGTGTGTGTGTGCGCGCGTGCGTGTGCGTGCGCGCATATACACGCCGTTTGTGCGCCTACTCCTCAAGTAACAAAGTAAGGAAATCATCCTGGCTCTATCAAATGTCAGAGAATCTTAAGTGTGCCTTTTAAAACACAATAGGCGGTGGAAATGTCAACACTTGAAGGGGGTCTCTCGCACTCCCGAGACCCTCCCCCGCTCCTCTGTCACTTCCTTTATTGGCGCTTTCACACACACACGTGAAAAGGACAAACGACAACACGCTGAAAACGGAGCGGTAGACGGTAACTAAGTACACGATACTTGAGTACTTGACTGCACTGTACTTTTGTGTTTGCAATCCTTTTCACAAGCACACGACTGTCACTGTCTGCGCTACATTTACAATGGAACTATTGCACCTTTGACTCCACTACATTTCTATAGGAAGGGAATCTTTGCACCTAAACTTACGGAAATTATTCATTATGTAAGGGATATATATAATATATATAATTCACCTTCAGGGAGTGTAACCACCTCGGCTTCGCCTCGGTGGTTAAACTCCCTGTCGGTGAATTATCTCCCGACAATGACCACCTAGCCAGATATTATAACGCTTATTACATGGCTAACTAATATAAATTAATACATTGACCCAAAACACAACAAAAAAAGTATTCCATAAGTTTGCGCTGGCTGCGTCTGCAGCTGCAGGACTGTCGGAAAACAAGGAAGTGAGTTGATTAAATAGAATCCATTTTCGGGTCCTGTTTCATCTATTTCTCGCTCAAATGTTTTCAAAAACATTTTTAAGAGCAATGTTTAGCTGTAAATGACATTGTGTGTCACTAGTGTGTGTGTTTACATGGCTGTCATGTTGGAAACAGCAGTAAATCAAGCGGGGCGCAGCCGCGCAGCTGGTGCTCAGAGGGTTTGATTAGGCAGCGGTCATTATCGACACATAATTCACCGCTGAATTAAGCGATTGACCAATCAGAATCAAGCATTCAACCAAGCCATGTAATAATATGAATTATTACATGGCTTGGTTGAATGCTTGATTCTGATTGGTCAATCGCTTAATTCAGCGGTGAGTTATCTCATGATAATGACCGCTCCGCTGTATAATGACCGCTGCCTAATCAAACCCTCTGAGCACCACCAGCTGCGCGGCTGCGCCCGCTTGATTTACTGCCGTTTCCAACATAACAGCCATGTAAACACACACACTACTGACACACAATGTAATTTACAGCTAAACATTGCTCTTAAAAATGTTTTTGAAAACATTTGAGCGAGAAATAGACGAAGCAGCTGGACCCGAAAATGGATTCTATTTGATCAACTCACTTCCTTGTTTTCCGACAGTGCTTCAGCCCTGCAGCTGGGCAGACGCAGCCAGCGCGAAGTTATGGAATACTTTTTTTGTTGTGTTTTGGATCAATGGATTAATTTATGTTAGTTAGCCATGTAATAAGCGGGATAATATCTGGCTAGGTGGTCATTGTCGGGATATAATTCACCTTCAGGGAGTGTAACCACCTCGGCTTCGCCTCGGTGGTTAAACTCCCTGTCGGTGAATTATCTCCCGACAATGACCACCTAGCCAGATATTATCCCTTACTTAACTACTTAACCCATTTTGGGCGGGAACCCCTTTTGGTGTTAGCATTATGTTATGCTTTAGCTATTGAAAAATAGCAGATCTACAAGCTCATAGCGCGCCACCGAGTGGCGCGCTACGAGCTTGTAGGTCTGCTATTTTTGAAAAATCGTGAAAACGTGCCTCAAATCTTTGAATCTATATTCTTTCAGAGTGAACGTTTTTAACTCAAATCTTTGCTTCTGCATGAGAGGTTCCAACAACATATTTTCAGATGGGGGTCGGTGGCCAATTACATATCATATTTGGGGTCCTTGACATGAAATATTGAGCACCACTGATACAGAAACATGAGGTTTTCCAGAAAATTGTCACCATCGTTTGGCCTAAATGGGTTTAGCCCCATTTCAAATGGAGTGAAAATAGCCCATATACAAGCTCACAATGCATCACAGCGTGAGACACATTGTAGAACTTGTAGATCTGCCGCTTTCACCATTTGAAAATGTAAAATTTCGGAAATCGTTTTTTACATTTGAAGAAAATGTACTCCGCAATTTGTACTTTTGAATACTTGAGTTATATAACTTACAGTATATACTTTGCTCCACCACGATCGGAATCGTTGGTTTTCCTCTGCGCCGTTCCGTTCCCAAACGAGACGGACGACGTCACTGCACTCACTCACTGCACACTGCACTGAAGACGTTGGCCCTCGGCATTCTGAAGATGCCGATATTATTTCTGTACGTCGGGCCGCTCGGACACGCAACTCAACTTGCATTGTCAGCTGTCGCCGTATATTTGTTTAAAGTACAAGTGGCCTCAACGTGTGAGATTTAAAAGAACCATGCCAGTCTAATTTTGACGCGTAGCCATTAGTGGAGAAATACTTGGAACAAGTGTTGTGTACATAAGAGTATGCTTGAGTCGATCTCTGCGTATATTTTTAAACGTCATTCACTGTCGTTCATGTTGAAACGGTGTGGGGAAAATACTCTATAAGGCTTTAAAGTTGAGAGGTAGTTAATTCATGCATTTGAAAGTCACTACGCCATTGATTTGATCAATCAATTTAACGATACAGTGACTTTCACCTTTACATTAAAAGGTATATTGAATGTGATTGAATTATGTGACTTTCCTCTTCGACCCCATATTTGAATCTGCTGAGATTTTTTACCACTGAACGAATGGAGCCTGTCTGCTTGCTCTGGGGAGAAATAGAAACAGGATTGGGTCAAAGGTCATGTCCTACCTAGACACAGGTTCTTAATGTCTAAACGGAAGAGCAGACCTATAGTATGCTATATAAATAGTTAGTTACATAATTCAGCTTTAAACAATATATCTAAAAACATAAAGCCATTTTCTGTCAAATAAAAATGGTGGATTATTTGCAATGTATTTGGTGGATAAGCCCCTTGCCATGCATCATCTCGTTTTCGAGGGGGTCCTCAGGCACAAACACATAGACAGAACTATACAAACATGTCAACAAACTCCAACGTGACTAATACATCAACAAGGACATGTACACATAAGGGCTCTCCCACGGTTATGTAAACTATGTTTCTGATGTTGACACTGGAGTGGTTCTTTAAGTTTGAGAGTGAAGTGCTTGTACATAGAGCGTGTTTCCCTTCCGAAGCAGCTCGCAGTGTTCATGGTTGACATGGATTTCAGAATTTCCTCTTCAAGGGAACATATCAATTTCCATCATACAAATCCCGGGGCCGTCTTCAAGGGCAAAGTCCGGAAGCTTAGAAGAGAAAGGAAAAGAAAAAACAAACCGACAAAGAGCACAGCGCAGCCGACAAGCCTGTCAACCGGTTTGGAGATGAACTCTTGCTAGGTCGCCGTGCTATATGTCGTTCCTGTCGTGCATAAACCTTGTATATCTCCACATTGAAACGTTATACTTAACTGTATGTTTTCAATCTCGTCGTACTAGACTAGAGTGTCACACAAAAATGGTGAAGTGAAAGTTAAGCCCCCGAAATCCTTCCGACACAAAATTCCTCCAAATGAGACAGACATCTGACTGACTTATTGCGAGTGTGTTCACAAATGTCATTAATACTGTCGGACAGACTCAGACTGGCCGAGCTGATTTATTACTCCTTATGGCTTTGTATTGATTTGACGTGCTGTATATTCCACTAAACTGCACAAAGGTCAGTAGTACACAACGTTTATGTTGACTGACTGACTGACTGACTGACTCTCACATCGGAAATAGCCGAAGCTCCACAGCGCGTTTCCGACGTGTGACTGACACATTGTGAGCTTGTAGATCAGCTTTTTTCTATGTGAGATGTAAAGGAGAACTAGGTATGAATCAGGCATAACTCTTCACCATGTTGCATTTCTTGCTACATTGGCTTGTAATCGCCAATATTTAAGCTTTTGCTGTTATGCTTTACACACACACACACACACACACACACACACACACACACACACACACACACACACACACACACACACACACACACACACACACACACACACACACACACACACACAGAGAGAGACCGAGATTACAGCAAACCCCCTCTGCTGTTGACAGCCAGTCTTATGGCGTAATAATGAACGCCTCTAAATCCACTGTATACTGCAGTATGTGTTTTTGTGTTTATCC
This sequence comes from Electrona antarctica, assembly GCF_951216825.1. NCBI lineage: Eukaryota > Metazoa > Chordata > Actinopteri > Myctophiformes > Myctophidae > Electrona > Electrona antarctica. The sequence continues at coordinate 24,994,442 of NC_136803.1, read as the reverse complement.
GTGTGTGTGTGTGTGTGTGTGTGTGTGTGTGTGTGTGTGTGTGTGTGTGTGTGTGTGTGTGTGTGTGTGTGTGTGTGTGTGTGTGTGTGTGTGTGTGTGTGTGTGTGTGTGTGTGTGTGTGTGTGTGTGTGTGCGTGCGCGCGTTGTGCGGCATCTAGATTGTTATTTGTGTTTTGCTGGGGGTTGCATGTTTATCCACGCGCCCACACACACACACACACACGCACACACACTGTGTGTTTGTTGCAGCCTAGCCTCAGCGTGTGTGCGTGTATGTGCGTCTGCAATTGCGTTTAGCGTGTTTGTGTGAGATAAGGGCCCGGCGCACTGAGCGCGGGGACTATCCTCGCCGGCGGGTTCGCTTGCTTGAGAATAGAGGCTTTGTTAGCGCGCTAGTTTCTCATTACAGAATTTGTGAGTGCCCACCACCCCACCACTCCCCCCTACCCGAAAAACCCCAGTCCGCCTAGACAGACGGCAGTATAGTGGAAAGTATTGCTACGCACATTTACTTGAGTACTGAGGGTTGGGGGAGTCCTGGAACCGGAGGATACCGGGTCCGACATTGAGGAACCGAAATCGGTACCGTTGACACTCCGACGGCACGTTATAGTCCGACAACGTGGCTCGGCGTGCAGTCAGCGTTAGTAACGAGGCGAGTCGGAATAATACGGCGCCGGGAATAATGCCGCTGACCCGGCTTAATTTTGGACGGGAACCCCTTTTGGTGTTTTGAACATTATGTTATAATTTAGCTATTGAAAAATAACAGATCTACAAACTCATAGCGCGCCACCGAGTGGCGCGCTACGAGCTTGTAGGTCTGCTATTTAAAAAAAAATCGTGAAAATGTAGTGCAAAGCATTCAATATATTCTTTCAGAGCCAACGTTTTTAACTCAAATATTTGCTTCTGGGGGGGGGGGGGGGGGGGGGTCCCTGGACACAACATATTTTCCGATGGGGGTCGGCGGCCAAATAGATATATTTTTGAGGGTCCTTGACATGAAACTGTTTGAGAACCACTGCTATAGAAACATGAGGTTTTTCAGAAAATTGTCATGATTTAGACATTTTTTTAAATGGGTTACCGGTAATCACACTGTCTGAGCTGCTATGTGGATTTTTCAATACAGCAATGCATTGATATTTTTAAAAAAGAATGTCGGTCACTTGGGTGGTGCATCCGGGTTCGTCTTAATATCTCCCCCGAGCCATTGGGAATTCCCACTGGCTGAGTAGTGGTTAAAGATGTTTGCTTTCCACGCGGGAGACCCGGGTTCGAATCCCGAACATTACATAAATATGAACACGGTTGGCTTTCGGGGGGAGGGAAGCCGGGCAGGGAGGGTGATATCGTTCATTGCGTGTGCTCCTACTGGGGCTGGGGGTGGTACCTGTCAGCAGGGAGTGTTGGACGGGAGGAGTAGGACAAAGGCTCTACGTCCTCCCGGTGGGGGCTCCTCACTGGCAGGTGAGCCAGTAGGATAAACCAGCAGTGACCAGTCACAGTCAGTGACTGACTGACTGACTGACTGACTCTCACATCGGAAATAGCCGAAGCTCCACAACGCGTTTCCGACGTGTGACACATTGTGAGCTTGTAGATCAGCTTTTTTCTATGTGAGATGTAAAGGAGAACTAGGTATGAATCAGGCATAACTCTTCACCATGTTGCATTTCTTGCTACATTGGCTTGTAATCGCCAATATTTAAGCTTTTGCTGTTATGCTTTACAAACACACACACACACACACACACACACACACACACACACACACACACACACACACACACACACACACACACACTGCTGGATAAACCAGCAGAGACCAGAAGAGGAACGACTAAATAGGGGAGAAAAAGGGCTAAAAAGCACACACGAAAAAATTTAATTTACTTGGTAATTTGTACTTTTTGAATACTTGGACTATTCACTCGCGTATATGCTTTGTCCGCCCCCCACCAGCCACCTAGACAGGCGCCGTCTGCGTGTCACTTCCTGCCTTGCGGTATACGGGGGCCGAGCCACGCCATTGGCCAGGCTATTGTTCCTGGGAGCGGCGCGATAGGATCTGGGAATGTGTGCTAATGTTCGCAGATTGGCTCGCCAGAGCAACAATTACACTTTGGAGCACCAACGCTCCCCGCGGACAGCCACCCCCCAAGATAACAGCGTGTGTGTGTGTGTGTGTGTGTGTGTGTGTGTGTGTGTGTGTGTGTGTGTGTGTGTGTGTGTGTGTGTGTGTGTGTGTGTGTGTGCGCGCGTCTCACACCACCAGCACAGCAGTGATTTTAATGATCTTTTATTGCTTTCATAACCGCGCACGTCCCACTTGCATTGCCATTCTACAATGGAAGCGGCCGTTTGTCTATTTCCACTCCCTTTTTCCATTCCTCCCACACGTGAACCTTATCAACATAAACATGCTGTGTGTACGCACGCGCGCGCGCGCGTGTGTGTGCTTGTGTGTTTGTGCGTGCGCACATGTGTGCGTACATGCGTGCGTTTGCCGCCGCTGCCAGGTGGAAACCTTGTATGTCCTAAAAAACATTCCTTTTTTTAATTAAATGGTGAAAATATTCTTTTTCTTCTGGAGTATTATCATTTATCATGCACTCTCTCTCACATTTCTTCCGATGACTCTCCCGTTGCATGAACCAGGAACCCCCACACAACAATGAACACGAAAAACCTCAAACAAAACAATAAACAACAATTCCCCTTGTCAGTGTTCATCGTTGCCGCTATTGTTCATGATTTCTCTGTTTGCTATTGTTTAAACATTGCCACGCCACAAAGCCGTGTTGAAGAACCTAAGCAAATTAAATCATTGTGCTCTTATGTACTTGTACATAAGATGTAACAATTAACCCATTTTGGGTGGGAACCCCTTTTGGTGTTAGCATTATGTTATGCTTTAGCTATTGAAAAATATCAGATCTACAAGCTCATAGCGCGCCACCGAGTGGCGCGCTACGAGCTTGTAGGTCTGCTATTTTTGAAAAATCGAAGAACGACTGACTGAAACATAGCTTTTTTAGAAAACTGTCAGGATGTAGAACACATTTTTAGAATCTGATCTCAGGTCAAAATGGGTTAAAAACATGTCTAATCAATACATACAGTACATTTGATGCCACTTTTCTTATTGTCTCAATTAGTAACAGTTACTTCTCTCTCTCTCTCTCTCTCTCTCTCTCTCTCTGTGTCTCTCCCTCCCACCCATCCAGTAACGGGCTCGGAGTGCGGTGGCGTGCTGGACGCCAGCGAGGCCGGGTACATCACGTCGCCGGGCTACCCTCTGGAGTACCCGCCCCACCAGAACTGCCACTGGGTGGTCACGGCGCCCGAGCCGTCGCAGCGCATCGTCCTCAACTTCAACCCCCACTTCGAGATCGAGAGGCTCGACTGCAAGTAAGTGGACGGACGGGACGGCCCGCTGGACGGCGTGTCCCGTGCCGAATGTTTGCCTCGTTGCCGAGAGCTTTTGTTTTGAACCGTAAGAGGGGGTCCGTTTTGGGATTGTGTCAGCGTATGCAGTGCGATACTTTGTATTGGATTGAGTTGTGTTCGTTTTTCTTCTACTTGGAACCAGGGGACGTTGTCATGCTGGCTTAATTGTGGCGGACATTTTTGGCTAAATTCTATTTTCACCATGTACTGTACATGGAGTAAGTAGACAAACACCAGCCCTAAATGACCATTACAGGTCTGTAGCTCTAAAGGCCAGTCTGGATTTTCGGTGGTGAGCTGACCACCCTGGAGCTGAAATAACGTTGAGCGGTGGTGAGTAAAAACAGAGAGAAGGGCTGGAGCGGTGGCGGTGGTTTGCTCTTCACCGCGGCTCGTGACGTCATGTTGTAGTTCGGTGGTCACCTAACCACCGAAAATCCAGACTATGTATGAGCCTTAAGAGTGTTGGAAACCTTACGGGTCCATTTTGTTCCATTTGTACACTCTCATAGTTGTGGGGGTCCTTCAAAATAAAACATTTGAGAAACTACCAGTGGACTCCCTAATGTGCCCATAGCGTCATAGTAAATTATATTCTGAAGAAAACCTGAAAGACTGACATCCTTGAGACTGGGTCTTATGATCAAAATAAGAACATTATAATGGTGTGTAAAAAGTAACACAATCTAAAGTGTCATGGACCAGGCTGAGTCTCGGCACGGACACATTAGGTCCGTGTACGGACATGTTGATGACCCCTGCTTACGACGAACACTTCTCGCCGTGCTCGCGGACCACCTCGCGACATCCCGAGTGCTATAAGTCATTCCCCGACGAGTCCAATTCCAACGTTCTCTGAGATAAACGAAAGCGCGGGGGAACTTGCCTCGAGTGACAGAACCGAACAGATGGAAAGTACAGAAGAAACAGGAGGGGAGACTAGAATAAATAGAGAAGGATGGAAAACGAGAGAGAGAGAGAGAGGGAATGAGCACCATGTGTGTTGGCCGGACCACGCGTCGTCGTCCGTTTTGGTCGGGCTTCCTTTCTCAGAGACCGGTGAATAAATATGAATCATATGTTGGGTCCATTGTTGTGTGACCTCATAGGAAAGAAGTCAGCCTGTCCCCGGGGGGCGTGTTGCTATAGGCTCACCCTGACGCAGCGAGGAGTCCAACAATGGATGAGCCTTTCTTCTCCAGAAGGAAATTACCGTTTTGCCATTCGTGGATCTTTCTTCATTTCATGTTTTTTTCCGGGGATTTTTAAAATGAATTCTGGCAGGATTTGCTGATGCAGCCTTTGCAATTACATCTCTGTGTCCCTCTCTGTGTCTGTCTGTCTTTCTTTCTCTCTCTCTACCCACTGTCTGTCTCTGTCTCTTCCTACTGTAGCTCGTCTATCTCTCTCTTTTCTATCTCTCGTTCTTTCTCTCTATACCTCCCCTCTCTCTCCTCCTCTGCCTCTCTTTCCCTTTGTCTCTCTCTCTTTCCCTATCTGTCTCACTGTCTGTCTCTTTTTTCTGCGTCTCTCTCTCTCTCTCTCTCTCTCTCTCTCTCTCTCTCCCCCTCTCTCTCTCCCTCTCTCTCTCATCAGTGAATTGACATTTTTTCAGCGGGCGTGTCTTCTCACAAAGCACTTTGCGTGGTTCAATAGAAGTTAGCATTTTATTCCCCGTTTCTTTCCGTTTTTGTCTTTAAGCACATCGATGGCGACCTCGGCGGACGCCATTCCGCACCGGTAACAACCGGTCCGTTCACATCCGCCCCGTTGGCTGGCAGTCATCCTTCAATTTGATCTATACGTATCGCACTTTGTCCAAAAAAGGCAAAACACCGGCGTTATCACCTTTTAACCGAATCCTTTCCACAGTAATGATACAGGGTGGGGGAGTTGAGAAATCGATGCCTCTGCTTTTGATTGGTGGGGAACAGCGTTGGGGGGGAAAAGGAAAAGTGCTCAGATGTTTTACTTATAGTAGGGGAGCCTATCAATCAAATTTTGATGCCCGTGATTTTGGAATGTTAATTTTTGGAGACAGGTATATCTTGATTCTTGGGGTTACCAGAATGCCAAAAAAACATGTCTCCAATTTTTTATGTCAGGTTTAGCATGTTTAATTAGCATAATTAGCTAATAAATTGTCAAAAACGGAAATGGCAATAACTTTGCTTCTAGGTAACTTATAAAGGTGATCTAAGAGTCTGAGTCCATGTTTGTGATGTCCAGATATTCATCTGTTACCATTGTGAAGTCATACAACCTTTCCTAATTAGCATAATTGCCATACATTATGCAAAAACGAGGTGAACATCAGCAAATTGCTGCATGTTTTACTTTTAGTCAACTTTGAAAGCTTCTCACAGACTTCAAGTGTATGTTTACAACTCCAGGAATAATTATCATCCTATGAATAAATCATGCAACCTTTTGTCTATGTAATAATTATGTAATAATCACACCAAAACCAGAAATAGCTGTATTTCTTTGCTTTAAGTTAATTAATACGCATGATCTTACAGACAGTGTAAGTCTGTTTGCATGTCTAGAAAATATTAGAAGCGACCTCGCACTAAAGGGCTGGGCGAGTGCTGGTGCTTTGGAATGGGGGGTCAGATCAACATATCTGCCTGGGTCATGACAGACTCCTGGGCGAGTGCTGGTGCTTTGGCATGGGGGGTCAGATCAACATATGGAATGTATTCTGAACTGGCCATATATGGAGCGTGTCTTGAGTGTACAGGGTTTGATGAGGTCAGATCAACATATGGAATGTCAGAACAGGTCAGCTCCATATAGAGATCTAATTTAATTTTCGGGCCTGTTGAGAACTAATAACTTTGGGGCAGGCCCGTCCATAATTTCCTAAAGGCGACCTGCAGACGCAAGAAAGAACAATATGGGAAATGGTCACAGAATTATCAGATTGTTTATTCTAATATTTACAGAAAGTTTTGAAAATTGAAGGGTCTCCATCTTCGTCGTCATCGTCAATCCCCAACAGATGTGCCTTGCTTACCACACACCTCTAATCATCTGCCCCACACATGCACATCTCAGAGCAGTTCAAATTTTAGATCGACAAGAACAATGTGATGCACTGTGATTTCTTGCAGACACATTTGATCAGTTGGGTAATGGTGGCTGGCCCGTGGGTATCCCGTGTTGTGACTGGCACCAGTTGAGCTCCCTCAGCCTCCCATCCATATTCAGTTGCTGGTGGCATCTGTGGGTTAGGTACGTGCTGCGTCAGAACTGAGCCTTTTTGTAGCTCATAGTATATACAGTAGCAACTGCAGATACCACCTCCACAGGACACCTGTTTAGACCTGGCCAACAGGTTAAATTCCCTGGAGCTGTCTGATCAGCTCCAGAGACGGCATGGAACCCTGGTAAGGCTGAAGTCCTCGTTTTACCCAGTGCCTGCACTACTGGCTCCAGCGATGATACGTTTTTTGTTCCCCACACCGGTGATGAAATAGATGTCCTTGCACAGCTGATGGTACCGTCGTATTGTAAGAACAAAGACATCAGTGTCAGGGGACTCAATGTAGAGCTGTGTTGCCCCTCTTCGGACAGCATCCAGGCTGTGCAGGATTATCCTTGTGTCAGCCTCTTCCTGTACGCGGTGGAGATGTTTTACATCGATAGAGTTTGAGTGGACAGCCTGCCTTGACGTGATTATAAAAACATTGGGTTTCATCTGGAAGTGTTGGAGGGCTTTCTTAGCAAGATAAGACAGTCAGCTCATCTTTGGTGCTGATACCTGACAAGAACTGTTTTTCTGACACTTCCCTATCGGTGTGTTGTCTTCCACATGATAAGTGGTAGGGGCCCGGGGCTTTCCACCCTGGCGTCGGTCAAATACTACATGGATCTCACTATGTTCTTTGGTCTTCCTGTCCAGTGTGGCTATGGAGTGGTCAGCTTACTGGGAACATGTCTTGATCCATGGTGGCTTTCCCATTGCCTGTACCAATGCCATTCCATCTATGACAGTTACACTCTTAGCTGGAAGGGTACAACTGTCAAAAAAGATTGAAGCATTTGTTTGCCAGCTGTACGAGCCCGGTACAAATCCTGTGGATGTTGATGAGCTCAGGTGGAGGTTATTCACAAAGAAACAATTAGAAGCCGAGAAGCTGCCACCTACACAAGCAGCATTAAATCAAGCCATTACCCATGCATATTATCAGGCAATGGTATGGGATCAGGACCACGTACCTAACCCACAGATGCCACCAGAAACTAAAAATGGATGGGAGGTTGAGGGAGATCAACTTGTGCCAGTCACAACACGGGATACCCACGGCCCAGCCACCATTACCCAACTGATAAAATGTGTCTGCAAGAAATCACAGTGCATATCACATTGTTCTTGTCGATCTCAAAATTTGAACTGCTCTGAGATGTGCATGTGTAGGGCCGATGATTAGAGGTGTGTGGTAATGTAAACAAGGCACATCTGATGGGGATTGACGATGACGAAGACCCTTCAATTAAATGTGTTTTCAAAACTTTCTGTAAATATTAGAATAAAAATCATGTAATAATTCTGTGACCATTTCTCATATTGTTCTTTATTTTATGAGGGATATATATATATATATATATATAAAGCTAATAATGGAAAGGTTGCATATCCTAGTTATGGAAAGAGAATATTTTCTAGACATGCAAACAGACTTACTGTCTGTAAGATCACATTTATTAATTAACTTAAAGCAACGAAATATAGCTATTTCTGGTTTTGGTGTGATTATTACATAATTATTACATAGACAAAAGGTTGCATGATTTATTCATAGGATGATAATTATTCCTGGAGTTGTAAACATACACATGGAGTCTGTGAGAAGCTTTCAAAGTTGACTAAAAGTAAAACATGCAGCAATTTGCTGATGTTCACCTCGTTTTTGCATAATTTATGGGAATTATGCTAATTAGGAAAGCTTGTATGACTTCACAATGGTAACAGATGCATTTCTGGACATCACAAACATGGACTCAGACTCTTAGATCACCTTTATAAGTTACCTAGAAGCAAAGTTATTGCCATTTCCGTTTTTGACAATTTATTAGCTAATTATGCTAATTAAACATGCTAAACCTGACATAAAAAATTGGAGACATGTTTTTTTGGCATTCTGGTAACCCCAAGAATCAAGATATACCTGTCTCCAAAAATTAACATTCCAAAATCACGGAAAGTGATAGGCTCCCCTACTATTACGTCAATGTGTCAATACTGCAATCTAGAAATACTCTGTTACAAGTAATAGTACAGAGTAAAAGTACAATAGTTGCCTCCGCTATGTAGTGCAGTAGAAATACTGTAAACTACAAATTCCTCAAAATTGTACTTAAGTACAGTTTAAGTACAGTGAATGGTCATTAGTTACTTCAATTCTGAATTCCGGCCATTTACTTACTAGTAACAGAGTATTTTCTACTTACTTGCAGAACAGATACTTTTACTTAGGCTACCATACATAAACAAATAGTACTTTTTCCACCACTGGTTGTTGTTGCAGTAAAACAGGTGTGTGTGCATGTGTGCATGTGTGTGTGTGTGTGTGTATATATGTGTGTGTGTGTGTGTGTGTATGTGTTTGTGTGCGTGCGTGCGTGCAACAGCCCAGCTGTTGATAAGCCCCCTGCCCCAGGCAGGGAGAGTATATACGCAGGAGGAGGAGGAGGAGGAGGAGGAGGAAGTGGAGAAAGTTGAAATGCCTCCACTCCACATCTCCTGCTCCTCCTCCTCCCGTCAGAGCATTTTATTGGGAGAGAGGATTCTCTCGCTTTTCCATTTTTTTTTTTACGTTCGCCTGGAGGCAGTGAGTGAGTGGAGGGAAGGGGGGGTGGCATGGCCCTATCGCATGCACACACTCTGTGTGTGTGTGTGTGTGTGTGTGTGTGTGTGTGTGTGTGTGTGTGTGTGTGTGTGTGTGTGTCTCAGAGAACGAATTGCAGAGAGGGGGAGAGGAGAGCGCCAGCCGGGGAACACTGGCATGTGTGGGTGTCTATTTGTGAGCAATGCTGCACATAATGTAAGCCAGTGTGCATTTGTTTGAAAAACAGCATCAACCACCCTCTCTCTCTCTCTCTCTCTCTCTCCCTCTCTCTCTCTCTCTCTCTCTCTCTCCCCCCCCTCCCCCTGGACCCATCTATCTCCCCTCAGCAAGGAAAGCACACTTTTATAGGGGCCATTAGAAAAAGGTTTTTTTACGCCAACTCGCTCATTTATTCATGCATCCTGACTCTCGGCTCCCCCCCCCCAACCCCTCCCCCTCACCGCACGCGCTAATGCTTCAGCCCCCTCCGACGTTTTTTGTGTGTGGAAGATTTAGTGTCCCCCCCCCCCCCCCAACTCGCTCCCACCGAAACCCAAAACAACAGCACAAATTCAGAAAAAAAAAAAAACCTGCCAAAGTGCGGCTCGATACTGCCTGCATGCCTCTCTCTCTCTTTCTCTCTCTCTCTCTCTCTCTCGCTCTGTCCTGCCGTTTACATGGATTGATTTGGGCCCTCTAGCACAGAACCACCGTCGCTTCCGCTTCCTCCGCTGTCCGATTAGGCACGGCTGTGAGGGGGAGCGCATCACGAGAGAGAGAGAGAGAGAGAGAGAGAGGGGGGGGGGGGAGTGGGGGGGGAGGGGAGGGGGGATTATTATTTATTATTATCAACCCCCCCCCCCCCCCCACCATGTGATGTTACGCTCTGGGAGCCGGAGGTGTCGGCAGGGAGAATTCGTTGTTTGAATCCCCCTGACTGAACCCCCATGCGTGAAAGATTGAACGCTACTTTACCTCAGAGAGCGTGCATTATCATATATATAACCAAATGGACCCTCACAGGTCCATTTGGTTGCACTTGCACGCTCTCTTGAGTTACCTAAACGCAAGAGCATTTTTGCCGCATCGGTAACAGATACGGCGCCCGGTGGCCTCGTGGTCAGACACAGAGCTCGGGGATCTCATTCGTCACGTCGCTCCGTGTATACTAGGCCCGTGACGCCGGCCCGTTCCGCCAGCCGAGACCGATCCCCCCGATGTGCCAAACAACGTGCTAATAAACCTGTCTACTTTTTTTCCCCCGTGTTTTTAAAACACCCAAGATAAATGATCATTGGGACAAATTAAAAGCGTCCGCAAGCCTTAAAACCCGCATGCTAAGAGTAAAGCATGCCTGCTTAGATGTCCGCGGCTGACAAACGCTTATATGCTAGCAGTGCCAACAATGGCGCCAGCCGGCACACACGCACACACACACACACACACACACACACACACACACACACACACACACACACACACACATACTTTTAGCATGCTACCTGTCAGAGCGAGAGCGTTGATAGTCTCATCATATCTTCCCCCAAGGGCACTTTAGACCCCTATAAACCCGGGGAAAAGCGCTTGGTCAGCCCAAGCAAAAAGGAGGGGATGAACTCTTGGATAATAATCAAAAGCCCCCTCCCACTCCTACTTCCCCCTCCCCTCTCTCTCCCCTTCTCTCGCCTCGCCATGCAGAGCCCGACCTGTGATTCCCCCTCTGGCGGGGACGTCAAAGCCGTCGAAAAGCTGAGGTTTCCGACGGGTTCGCCCCCCCCCCCCACCCCGCCTCCCCCCCCCCCCCACCTCATTGCGGTTTACTGCGGCAAACCGAAGAGGAGGGTATAGGCGTTGGCGTCTGTCGGTTCCGCCACCGCGGCTCCCCTGGTCGGTGTCTGGCAGTGCCACTTTAATTCCAGGGTTTCATTTCAGCGGTGGAGAGGAGGAGGAGGAGAGAGGGGGGTGGGTGGGGGGGGAGTCAGTCCGGCCGCGCGCCAAATAGCTCTTACCTCCAGGCTGCCAGCCCATTGATGCAAGCTAAATGTAATAAAGGCTAGATGAAATATCAGGGCCCATATCTCTAATGTAATCTGCCACCGCCAGGCCCCAGGATGCGGCTGGGCTGCTCTGATACAACCATGAGGAGGTGAGGAGGAGTCGGAGATGCTGTCTCTGATCTCTCTGCATCTATCTCGCACCCTTTCCGTCGTGTTCTTTTCGCCATCTCTCTCTCTCTCTGGCACCCGTTCATTCTCCCTCTCTCTTCTGTGCCTCTGTGTGTCTCTCTCTCTCCTTCATTGCTGCTTTCTGTCTGTCTGTCTGTCTGTCTGTCTGTCTGTCTGTCTGTCTGTCTGTCTGTCTGTCTGTCTGTCTGTCTGTCTGTCTGTCTGTCTGTCTGTCTGTTCTCTCTTTCTCTCTACCGTGAGGTGGAATTGCTGTTGCTTTTTTCACGCTTTCATATTAATGTTCACACTTTCGCAAAACTTCACAAATGGCAGATGTACAAGCTCACAATCACAAGGGGGGAAAGGAGGGATCTGCATTTTTTTCCTAAGATAGGAAAGACAGAAGCATGACAGTTTTGCAACATTTGCAGAAACACTCGTTTTAGAAGTGCACAATATTCATCTAGATATTTGTCGTCAGACCAGCTCGGTGGCCTTGTATGTGGTTAGAGTGTCCGCTCTGAGATTGGGAGGTCGGGGGTTCGATTCCCCGGTCCGCGTCATACCAAAGGCTATACAAATGGGACCCGATGTCTCCCTGCTTTGCACTCGGCATCAAGGCTTGGATTGGGGTAAGGCTGTGACACACTAGCATCATGATCATGTCCAGGGTGGACAATCTATGTGAAGCGCCTTGGATGAAGGTGCTATATAAATGCACCATTTACTTGTACATCATGACCAGGGGCATCAAGCGGCATCACGCTACAGAAACAGGAGATATAGGCTCCTGTGGCTCGGCGAGGTTTCCTTGTAAATTGTGAAGGGTTAGATAGAACAAGAGCCATGAACCTTTTTGAGCAGGTGTTTCTCAAAGTGGGGTGCGGGGACCCCGAGGGGTACTTGAGTGGGTTCCAGAGGGCCGGCCACCAGTGAAATTTGTTGATATACAGTAGCATCAAAATCCGTTTAAACACTTTTACCTGTTGTACAATTCGGTATTTTCATAACATTTTGATCATTCTTTGTTGAATGGGGGTTCCAGTCTTTTTGGGGCGTCCTTGACATGAAATAACGCCTGAGAACCACTGCCTTAACGGCCCAACCAACAGGGTAAACGCTCTCATTTTTCAGTTTTTTCTTTCTTGACCGACAAAAATGACCTATTTTCCAACCGTGACTGAAAAAGAAAAAAGGGGGAAAAAAAAGCCTCCAGAAGCCATAACTGCTGCTTTGACCCAATCAGACGACAGGGGTCTGAACCGTGAACCAATCAGACGACAGGGGTCTGAACCGTGAACCTCACCAAATTGTGATGCTATAGGAGAAAGGCCACGGGGGTCAACACACACACGCACACGCACGCACACACGCACACACACACACAGCTCAGAGAGAGAGAGAGAGAGAGAGAGAGAGTGAGCGCGAGAGAGAATGATATCACTTCTCAAGGCCCCCTGGGGCCCCATGGCTAGTCAGGGAGGTGCTGGGATCAATGCCATGTACTCCGCAAGTAATGGGGAATCGATGGGTGATCGGGAGAGCGAGAGAGAGAGACAGAGAGAGAGAGAGAGAGAGAGCGTAGAGAGAGAGAGATATAGAGAGAGAGAGTCTGGGTCACAGATGAGAGGTTGGACAGATGAGTTGGTCGAAGGGTCGAAGGTCACGGCTGAAGAGAGTTGTTCAGCTTCACGGTCCATCAATAGCTGGCTGGGGTCCAGCTAGCAGTCACACCACCAGCACGTGGTTCCTCACAACTCTGAGAGTGTGCAAACGGAACCCAAACGGACCCGCCGAGGGTCCGTTTGGGTTCCGTTTGCACACTCTCAGAGTTGCAGACCTGTAAGGGTTCATTTGGAACCCACTCAATGGACCCCTGGGGGGCCACTTTGAGAACTATTGACACTCATACTAATTACTAGACGCGTGTACTTGAGACAGGAATTTCATTACTTAAGACTTACTTAAAAATATACTTGAACGTCAGCACCAACAACATGACTTGTGACTTGACTTGAGCCCTCTCTTTGCTTGAGACTTCAAGTCATTGCAAGTCACTTGATACAGTATCAGTTACAAACCAGTCCATCTATTACATTTTTTTAAAGTGTCCCACAGGAAATGGTGCATTTTGGAATGGAAACATTTCTGTAAATGTTTACACATTTTTAATTGGCATCATATCTTGTTTGAGACTTGACTTGACCTGGACCTTTGTCTGCCTCTGCCTCAGATCAAATATTTCATTTTACTTTTGTTCGTATTTTTCTTTTTCTTAATTGCATATTGTATAATTGTGTTCTGTTCTGCGTAAAGCACATTGTAAAACACGGCGAAATGTGTTAAAACCGCCATGCATTGGATCTGCAAAACCCGGGACTTTGTCCCACCTCCGTCTAATTACTAATCTCTGAAAATGACACACATAGCATCATGTGACATTGTGACCTGTGTGGAGTGCATCGCCGTGCTTGGCAGTCATGTGCTGCGTGTCTGGGCAGTTCCAAGAATGAGCTCATTGCCCCCTTCAACCCCCCCACCCCCATTCCATATTGGAATATCGTTGCTGTCAAGCAGAACCCTTATATCTTCATTATTAACGTTTGATGTTACCCAAAAAAAAGAAAAGAAAAACGTCACACACAAACGCATCACAAGTAGCAGATGTAGCATTATTATGGATCCTGGAAAGTAACCGTTTCCACCCGACAGACGCCATATAATATATATTTTTTAATCAAAACGAGTATACTATAACCAGGCCTTATTGCCTTATGTATTAAAATGCCCCCAAAATAGCACGCAGAGCTTAGTAGAAGTGTCTATTGTTGTTGCTGCATGACACCATTGTAAGACAAAACGGTGTAGAATAAAGCTTCGTCGATTTAAAACATACACCTGCTCTCGTATACATTATATCCCTCCCAGCGTGTTATCTTGTCTGTCTGTCTGTCTGTCTGTCTGTCTGTCTGCCTGCCTGCCTGCCTGTCTGTCTGCCTGCCTGCCTGCCTGCCTGCCTGTCTGTCTGCCTGCCTGCCTGCCTGCCTGCCTGCCTGCCTGCCTGCCTGCCTGTCTGTCTGCCTGCCTGCCTGTCTGCCTGCCTGCCTGCCTGCCTGCCTGCCTGCCTGCCTGTCTGTCTGCCTGCCTGCCTGCCTGCCTGCCTGCCTGCCTGCCTGCCTGCCTGCCTGCCTGCCTGCCTGCCTGCCTGTCTGTCTGTCTGTCTGTCTGTCTGTCTGTCGCAATACACAAAGGAGGCTATAAAGAGGGATGGAGGAGTAGTTTTTCCCCATACTGTGGACTTACAAGGTTTCCACCCCATACTGTGGACTTACAAGGTTTCCACCCCACAGCGACAGTATGTAGATGTGGATAGAGAGAGGTGTATCATGCATGCATCCATCAGGCTGGCTGTCCTGTGCTGCGCTGCTGAGCGAGGCACCGGGTCACCTGACATCTCAGATCGATGGTTCGCTATAGCGAGAGGTGGTGGAGGTGGCGGGGTGGGGTGGGGTGGAGGGGGAGGGGGATTGGGGGGGGGCTCGGGCCGGGGGGTCTCAGACCGACTGTGGTCAGCGGTTTGGCCCCATGCAGTCAGCTGTTAGTGTAAGTGATGGAGAGAGGAGAGTGATGGGGGAGAGGAGGGAGGAGAGGAGTAGAGGGGAGTGAGAGGAGAGGGGAGAGGTGTAGAGAGGAGGGGAGAGTGAGAGTGAGAGGAGGAGTGTTATTTGTTTTGGGTCTAGATTGAAGATGGCAGGCCAATGGATCTGCTGGGAGCTCCACTCCCAGCATCTTGTTAATATTTCAGGGGCACTTATGGTTTATTAGAGTGCGTGTGTGTCTGTGCGTGTGTGCGCGCGCATGCGCTCGTGTATTCGTGTGGCGATATGCCCTCAGCCTTACTTAATTTCTCGGGAGCGAAAAAGTACGGTGGGTTTGGAGAGAGATGACGTGTGTAAGGGGAGAGAGAGAGAGAGGAGAGACATACGGTCTTCCATTGTTTACCGTACTGGGATCCTGTGGGTTGTGAAAAAAAGGAGAGAGAGAACAAAAAATGAGTCGAGAGGAAAATCACTTCAGCACAGAAGCCTCTGAGTGTCTGCCGTTTGGCTCGCTAATATTCCCTAACAGCTGTCGCTGTTTCATCAACACAAACACCACTCTCCGATCTCTCTCTGTCTCTCTCTCACCACCCCCCCCCCCCCCCCCCCCCCCCACACACACACACCTAATCAGGCGTGAATCTCACGTGCTCGTTTTCCCGATCTCCTCATTTGCGTTGGTTTCGATGTCGGGTGACCGGCTCGCGGCCAGCCAGGCCGGAGGTTGTTTAGGAAAACTGGAGCTGGAACTAAATGAGTCGGAATATTTTCCGAGGCAGTCAGCGGAGCCACGGCGTTGAAACCCGATCTATTGTTTTTCGTTCTCCTCCCGTGACCATTTAGTGTTCTCTCGAACGTGACCTTATGCGAGCCGAACCCCCAAGCGTATATACGTGCGCGGCTGCTGGCCAATCCGGCGGTCTTGTACACACACACACCATAATGTCCACAGGCTCTCCGTAATTAGGGGTTGTCACTGGACGGGCCACCCGAGAGAGAGAGGACTGAAGTCTCGCCAGGGTTTGCTCTTCTCAGGATCCCTTAACCTAACCTTAACCTCGCCGCGCGCATGTCTTCAGAGCATGAGGCCAATGCTCTTCTATATCACTAGTTCTCACACTTTCAAGGCTCCGTTTAAACAATAGCAGATGTACATACAAGCTCGCAGCGCGGCACGGAGTGACGTTGCAACTCAGGCCCCAACTCAGGTTACTAAGAATAGAGGGTTCAACTTTAAGTTAAATTAGCTTAAAACAAAAACTTTAAATAACTTAAACGTCAAGTCCATTTAAGTTGGGGGGGTGGGTTGTTGACCACTGCTGTAGCTGTTTGCCTTGGGGCTAGTTTCACTAACGCCTATACACACACACGACAGACGGGCACACATGCAGGCACGCACAATACAGTACGTTTGTATTACGATACTTGTGATCATCATCAAGATTTTAGGACAGCAATTTACTTTCTTGTTTTTTATTAGCTGTCGAATGCTAGTAGATCTGCTAATTCCAGTGTAAAAATAACCATTTTCTTTTGTGCTCCTCCTCACGATGCCTATTGCTCGAATTCTACTATACTTACTGATCGGTTGAATACTAGTTAAAAACACGGCAAATGGATGAAACGATTAAAGAAGCCAAAGGCATGTTTCCATTGCTGTCCATAATTGTAGTAGTACAAGCACACACACACACACACACACACACACACACACACACACACACACACACACACACACACACACACACACACAGACACGCATGCGTGTTGTTATCCGACTCTCGATCACGGGTGTGACTCGGGCGGCCCGTGGAGAGAGGGGGGGGGGGGGGTGGCGTTCGGCGTCGGCGGGGGAAATGTCCGACCGTCTCTGGAAAGGAAATAATAATAATAAGCGGAAGGTGTGAAAGGCAATTAGCCGGAGGGCGGACCGAGGGGGCGAGACAAGACAGATGAGAGGGAAGAGGAGCATGTCTGGACTGGTTCCGAATTACTGACCGTTCCCCTCCGAAGGGGGTTCGGCAACTCTCTATGGGGGCTAATTGGAGGTTGGTGAGAGGCTGCATGCGCGTTGGGGAAACCTGTGCCCCGTAATGGCTCCCAAAGCACGAGACCTGTCATACCGACCAAGAGCGATTGCCAGACAGAGACTGCCTAAGACAGGGTGGGTAGATGGGGGGGGGGGGGGGGGGGGGGGGTGTAGGCGCACACGTGTCCACGTCTGCATGCGAGTGCACGCGGGAGTACGTAGGCCTATATGCACGGCTAAATGACTTCTGTGTGTCTGTCCTTTGTGTGTGTGTGTGCGTATGTGTGTATATGTGTGTGTGTGTGTGTGTGTGTGTGTGTGTGTGTGTGTGTGTGTGTGTGTGTGTGTGTGTGTGTGTGTGTGTGTGCGTGTGCGTGTGCGTGCGTGCGTCTCGTGGAATGTGCTTGAACTGTGCATTTTGACGGGGGAGAGAGGGAGAAGCGAGAGACACTCGTCTGGCTCTCATGCATGTATTCATCAGCGCCTGGGGAGAGAGAGAGAGAGGCCGAGCAAGCCAGTCAATAATCACATCTGAGCTAGCGCTCTCTCACCGACGCTAATCCACGACAGGAGAGAGAGGGAGGGAGGGAGAGAGACAGAGAGAGAGAGACCCACTCCAAAATCAATTAAAACCTAATTAAGCACTCAGCTCTTTCTCGGCCCTTTTATCCTTGGTGTTGGCGATACTGCACTGTGCGTGTGTGTGTGTCTGTGTGTGTCTGTGTTTTCGTTGGCACACATGTTTTGCACGCGTGTAGCCCTCCCTGAGCGCGTGTGTCCGTTACAGCCCTAAGCGGACGTACTTAGGGGACGGCGGCGTCTCGCGGCGTCTCGCCGTGGGAGTGCCCGCTAAAGCCTGTTTCGCCACCGCCGTCCTCGGCTGTAGCCGGGATTACAAACGGTGGGGGGTGGGGTGGAGGGGGGGATTACAAACGCAGAGGTTGAATTGGACGGCGCTCTCTTTGTACACGCCAGGTTTTGAAGGGCCCTTTTTGTCTCAGACACATGTTTCATTATGGGAAACAATGTACTATGTCGATTATGTCAGCTCCTGCGGTGTCGACGACGCCAGCTCCGACGCGCTTTGTGGTTAAGAGGACCCGTACCAGCTTTCGGTGTCATATTATTCCGCAGCTCCTTTGTCTTCTCTTCATTCCTCTGAAACAGTTTTTCTTTTTTGGAGATTAATTTCTTGATAGTGAGATATACTGTACACCGGCTATTTGTTATTGTTATTCATGTCTGATGCCTCGCAAATGTAACCTGACTCCACCAAATGGGGCAGCAGAGAGTACACTGGGTTCCCCCCCTCCTGCTCCCATCTGGGAACTCTCAGGCAGACATGGGGCTCCATTTTCGTCACCGCTAAACCCCTTATCCCTAAACTTCTTTGCCTTTTTTTACTATTTTGAAAAACATTTTTGAATAGTTCAACTAGCCAATCTACATTGACATGCTGTGAGCTTGTAGATTGACCATTTTAACTATTCAAAAATGTTTTGCAAAATAGTAAAACAAGGCAAAGAAGTTTAGGGATAAGGGGTTTAGCGGTGAGAAAAATGGAGCCCTAGATGCTCCGGCCACCAAACGGCCTGGCCAATCAGCGGCAGCTAGAGGCGGGATCAAGGCATACACAGTGCTGCCTGTTTTTAATCGTGAAAATGTGCCTCAAATCTTTGAATATATATTATTACAGAGTGAACATTTTAACTAAAATCTTTGCTTCTGGGGAGGTCCCTGGAACAACATATTTTCAGATGGGGGGGCAGAGGCATATTACATATAATTCTTGGGGTCCTTGAGCACCACTGATACAGAAACATAAGGTTTTTCAGAAAACGGTCAGGATTTTGAAGACATTTTTTAAATTTCGACGTCAGGCCTAAATGGGTTAATGAAGTATAGCGTTTAAGTGGTTCTGGAAGGCCTATTTTTAGAGCCACCAGCCTCCGGTAAGAGTTACCAGTAGGCTGTTATATATCTCAGTAAATATCAAATATCAAAATAAGAGCGACAAACGACCAAGGTGTCACAAAGGTCCTTTTGAAGGAATCTTGGCTTTGTTTCAAATTGTGAGTGCACTCTCAAGGCATGCTAATTCCGGAGTGAGGTTCACACTCTGCAGAGGTGAAGAACAGTCCATATGTACCTGGCCAAATGCCCAGGTACGGTAGTTCCATTCATAACTCCTGTTCGTCCAATTACAATCACAATTTAGGCATTTAGTCGGCACGACTATTCCGAACGACTTAGTAAACACAGTTCAATGTACAAATGTGTACATTTGAAACTCCAGGTACACAATGAGCTTAGCATCTAGGCTCTCTGCACACAGAATAAAGGTACTTTCATACATGCATCGATTAACGCAAGACGTTGTCGCCTGGATCAACGACGGGTCTGCTCCAGGTCTGCTCATGAGAGGCGCGACATCGCAAGCATAAAAACAGCATCCAGGTCTGGTCAGTTGCGGGCGTGTGCAAGGAACGAGCACGCGTGCGACAATTTCACGGGACCGCGCCCAGCCGCCCACGTGAATTTGCCTGCGTTGTCGCCCCTCGACTTCTCCACACGTACAGAAAAAGAAAACGCATCACACATTAATTGAAAAGGAATTACTAGGCACGTTAATCGCTGCCCGTTTGAAAGGAACTTAAATCCTTCTACTTCCGGCCCCCTTAATTAGTACCATTGGTAACACCTGGTGTGTGTGCCTATCGTGTGCTTTCTAAATAGCATTCTGTACATTTGAAACTAGACAGGATAACCAGGTAAACAATTAAGCTAGCATCTGCCTAAAACAACATACTGTATCTAAATCACATTATTAACATTTGTGGTCGAGGAAAAAATAAATAAATCTAAGAAACAAAAAGCATTGGAACTTTACCAAGACAACCGCTCAACCAAAGCAACATTTGGAATGTGGCGTGAGTGAATTACTTAGGGGGAGTAGTCGAGTCTGAAGAGGTGAGTCCTCGGATTACAGTGGAGTCCGTACATACTTGTACACTCACCTTATCTCGTGTCTCCTATGGTTTTGAACTAATCTGCTTCTCGCTATCTCTCCATCGGGGCTGTTGAGACTGGAGGCTCGTAGCCAAAAGTAGCTTAAAGCTAATCTGCAGAATTCATGTGTTACTGCAAGCTAGACAAGGACGTCTTTAGGGCTGAGCGGCTGTCTACTTTATTTAGTGGTGGAAAGTAACTAAGTACATTTACTTGTTGAGGTAGTTTTATTTGCATTTTATTTCTATTTTTTTCAATGCTTTATAGTTCTACTTCACCACATCTCAGATAATATATTGTACTTTTACTCCACTACAACTATTTGACAGCTTTAGTTACTATAGTTACTTTTCAGATTTATTCATTTTTTCATGGATACAAAACATACATGAAACTACTTTTGCCCTATTTGTATACTTTGGCTCGGCTGTTCGACAATATTATTAAGTCATGCTATTTTTGAAAACGTTTGGCAGATTTTGAAACACTGTAGTAGTACTTTTAATTTGGTACTTTAAGTATACTTTGACGCCATTTCTTGTAACACATACAATTCATTGTGGTTAAAATCTGTGAGTGTTTTCTCGGGTCATTTCAGTTCATTCTAGTGCATTTTATTTGAGTGAAATCATGCCGGCAGTCAAGTCCCATTAACAGCCCATGGTGTGTGTGTGTGTGTGTGTGTGTGTGTGTGTGTGTGTGTGTGTGTGTGTGTGTGTGTGTGTGTGTGTGTGTGTGTGTGTGTGTGTGTGTGTGTGTGTGTGTGTGTGTGTGTGTGTGTGTGTGTGTGTGTGTGTGTGTGTGTGTGTGTGTGTGTGTGTGTGTTGCGTGCTTGTGACAGTTTTTTTAAGTGCCTGTCATCTCCTCGTGAAATGTAAGGGAACAACAACCCTGTTGTTTTTGACGGATTTGTCACATGAGCTAATTGAGATGGGTGCATGCATGTGTGAGTGTGTGTATGTGTATGTGTGTGTTTGTGTGTGTGTGTGTGTGTGTGTGTGTGTGTGTGTGTGTGTGTGTGTCTGTGCGCTCGCCGCTTAGGGAGGATGCCTTCCCAAAGCGGAGAGATAAAAAATAGCTCAGAAAGAAAGAAAGAAAGTAAGAAGTGAGTGCCTCAGTCGCCTCAAAGTGCACAGAACACCATATTAAAAATCAATTAGCAATTGCTGCAATTTATAATACATAAAACACAAAACATGAATGTTTCATGGGAAACACGCGCGCAAACACACATGCACACACACACACGCGCGCACACACAATCACACGGAGGACGGAAGAGCACGATGGTTGATCTCATAGTTTTGACCTCATGTGAACTCGCTAATCCAATCAAATGTGAACCGGGTCTGATATCCACACGCCATGCGGTCAGTCTGTTGCATGTGTCCTCTGGCAGTGTGTGTGTGTGTGTGTGTGTGTGTGACTGACTGTGTGTGTGTGTGTGTGTGTGTGTGTGTGTGTGTGTGTGTGTGTGTGAGTGAGAGAGACAATGCGTAAGGAATGATAGAGATGGCCATGCATGAGCTAATTCTGGTACGGTCGGCGTGCGTACCTACCGTATAAAGTACCTTAACCCTCTCGACCTGGCAATTTAGCAAAATGTACTTTTACAATTTGTACTTTTGAATCCTTGAGTATTTACTTGAGTATAATACTTTGTCCACCACTGCGCCATAGTATCACCCAGGGTTCATCCAGGGTATCTCAAAGCTACCCAGAGCCATTTGTCAATCTTCCGTTTCCTCTCTCTCTCTCTCTCTCCCCCCCCCCCCCCCCCCCCCCCCCGCCCCTGATAGTTTATGTTTTTATTATTTGGATCCAGGCGGTCCCGGTGCTCCTTACTTTTTCATGAGCCTCGCGGTCTATTTCCGAGCCAGCTTATTAATAAGTCCGCCCAGCTGTCTATTTGTGCATGTCTTCTCTCCCTGCAAGATGCTCTTTCTTTGTTGTTTGTCTCGTCGTGGTATCTCTCTCTCTCTCTCCTCATAGATCAAAGCCTGGTGGCTTTGGAGATTGGATCTCACCAACGGATATTAGATTCTTGTCCTCCGCGCAAACTGGGGGCGCCGAATCCCTGAATCCCTGAGAGTTCGATATTTATACTGGACGTGTCAAATGGGGGTTTTTTGGGAGGCTTTATAAGGTGCAAGCACTTTCAGGCCGGTGCTTTTGAAAGGAAGCCAAGTTATGTGGGGGAGATATATTTATTTGTGACTGTGCTGCCCTGGACGCCTTGTACGCTGGCCAGTCCCCCGCGAGCGAACCCCCGGGCCCGATAAATAGCAGCAAACCTGTCTTGCTTTTTATTAGCCTAGCCCTCGTAACATTCTCTCTCTCTACCTCCCCTCATCGTCCCTAACGCCCCCGCTTCTCTCTCCTCTCTGTCTCTCTTTTTCTAAGTTTACTCGACCCAATTAAGTTGGGTTTTTGATCGATTTACCGATCGGTAGCACCTGAGAGTTATGCCTTGCCTTGTTGTGCTATGCTTTGTTTTTTGTGTTTACTTTGTTTGCGCCGCGTTGTGAGCTTGCAAATCCGCTATTTTCAGAGACACCCGCATGCATCTAACAAGGCTTTAAATATACACCATGCTTGAAATTATGATGCCCTAATGGTATGACGTCTGCTAAACGAAATAGAAAGGAGTGGAGAAGTCCTTCCCCCTGTTCAGTTAATTGTCAGACGGGTCCAGGGAAAGTTCCAACTAACATTGCGTATAGAGTTGTATATGTTCACTCACGCAGACATATCTTTACATTTAATTTTACTAAGCTTATTGTTGTACAATAAGCTTAGTATTTGTAGGGCGTCCTCAATATGTAATATTCAGGGAGTTTAACCACTGAGGCGAAGCCGGTGAATTATCTCCCGACAATGACCACCTAGCCTAACATAAATTAATACATTGACACAACAAAAAAAGTATTCCATAAGTTCGCGCTGGCTGCGTCTGGCCAGCTGCAGGGCTGCAGCACTGTCGGAAAAACAAGGAAGTGAGTTGATCAAATAGAATCCATTTTCGGGTCCTGCTTCGTCTGTTTCTCGCTCAAATGTTTTCAAAAACATTTTTGAGAGCAATGTTTAGCTGTAAATGACATTGTGTGTCACTAGTGTGTGTGTGTTTACATGGCTGTCATGTTGGAAACAGCAGTAAATCAAGCGGGGCGCCGCCACGCAGCTGGTGCTCAGAGGTCTGTTATACAGCGGAGCGGTCATTATGATGAGATAACTCACCGCTGAATTAAGCGATTGACCAATCAGAATCAAGCATTCAACCAAGCCATGTAATAAGTGATTTTAATGAAGTGATACGAAACATATTACTAATGCACAGAGAGAGACATTAAACCCCTGGGAAAGCATCCGTGGCATTTTAGATTTTATACCTTGCATAAGAAAAAAAAATGAAAAATAGCTCACAGCACATTTGTAGAATCGGTTAAACTACACATAGCGTTTGCAATAAAACATACTAACGATGCTTATTTATTGTCTGCGTTTCAGGTACGACTTCATCGAGATCCGCGACGGAAACTCTGAGACGGCGGGCGTCCTGGGCCGCCACTGCAGCAACATCGCCCCGGCGCCCATCATCTCCTCCGGCCCCTCCCTGCAGATCCGCTTCGTCTCGGACTACGCCCACCAGGGGGCGGGCTTCTCCCTGCGCTACGAGATCTTCAAGACGGGTGAGTGTGTGTGTGTGTGTGTGTGTGTGCGTGCCATAGAGTATTAAAAGGAAGTTGGAAGTTGCTCAGTGGCGTTTTGAAGCACCCGGAAGGACCGTCTCAAAACGTCTACTTCCGCATTGGACCACCAAATTTTGGTGGTCAAATGCGGAAGTGCAACCGAGCGCTCAATGTTAAAGCCCAGCTGCACGGGGTTTCCCGGTCATGAATCCACGGGTCCGCCTGTAGTCCCTCCTCCTACCACTAGGGCCCAGTGCTTCAACGTTGGAGTGCCTCACTGGCCCCTTGGTGCGTGTGGGCGGGCGTCGGGATTTCTTCCAAAGCTCCAGTAGCCACGGGTCGACCCGAAAACCCGAGACCCTTATCCGAGAGCTGACCCAAGTGGGATCTGGGGTTATGTCTTGGACCCGTGAAGACCTCTCCCACAGTGGTTCTAAATCCTTTTCATATCAAGGACCCCCCCCAAAAAATAAAAAGTATTTTGCCGCAGACCCCCGTCTGAAATGATGATGCGCCAGCTGCTGTCATAAGAGAAGATTTGTTTAGAAAAAAAATCTAAATTTGTCACAATCTTTCAAGATTTTTCTAAAAAATCAACAATCTACAAGCTCACGACCTGTTGCATCGCGACGGGTCGTGAGATCTTGTAGATCTGCTATTTTCAAGTAGCCTAAGTATAAAATGTGGTTAAAAGTGGTCATTTAGCTGGGGACCCCCTGGAACTTGAGTGGTCCTTGAGGTGCAAGGACCACTGGGGGGTCCACAGACCCCACTTTGAGAACCGCTACTCTACACAACACGCACAACCCCCTTACTAAAGTGAAATAGAGTATGTCTGTAAATGGACGGAATTATTTTGGGTTTTGGTGTCGGACATGGGCAGTTTGGACCCGGAGGCAGAGTGGGTTGGTGTGGTTTCCTCTGCTGTTGGTGGGTTAATGTGTGTGTGTGGATGGGTGTGAAGTCAAGTCCTTTTGGATAAATGCGATAAATACGCTGCATACCGTCAATGCATTTTACAATACACGGAGCCTGCCGGTGATAAATGGACTGAATGGTTTTGAGTTGCTATTGTGCTGTGCGTTTTGAAGAGGAGACTGGTTGTGGAGAGGGAGCGTGAGTCTGTCTCCATCAAGAGACATAGTGCAGCTTCAGCTGCATGCTCAAAATGCTCACCTCTAATGCTCAGCTCACTCATAATAGAAGTACGATATTAGTCTTTGCTGACCCGTAGCCGGTATGCAGACAGTTATTATCTGCCGTAGTGCCCTATTTAAAAACGGTATGCGTCGTTGACTCGTTGGTGTCGGGCAGAAACCTTGTATCTCCGTTCCCCTCTAAATGAATGTCACGTTGTGGAGCTTCCAGGTCTGCTGTTAGTGTTTCTTTGCTTTTCTAAGGGAAAGTTTGTGAAGTGTGTGTGTATGTAACTGTCGAACCAATGATAAGTATTAACAAGTTATAATTTAGGCATTCAGCTCTTTATCCGGAGCGAGTTGCAGTAAGCAAAATACACATTTACATACGCATGTAAATACACATATATGCCAAAATCCAAAGGGACAGTGTGGTAGTACCCAAGTATGTATATCTATGATCATAAACCTTGACATGAATATGTATTAGAACAGCTAGACTAAATAACAACTACATTGGATCCATTTGAAACGCGAGTCATTCTTTCCCCCCATTTCCTTCGAAAACAACAGTTTCGGACATGCAAGTTTTCCACCCCGACAGCGACAAAATATTAGTCGACCTCATTGCATTAGCCATTTGAACCGTCAAATATTGACTTCTGAACCGCAGTTCAACCCGACAGGGTCGCCCTCCATCTGAGACGTTCATTCACTACTTAGTGTCACTGAACTTGAAACAGTTCAACTGCCATCTATGTTTTTCCTGTGTGTGTGTGTGTGTGTGTGTGTGTGTGTGTGCACGTGTGCGTGCGTGCGTGTGTGTGTGTGTGTGTGTGTGTGTGTGTGACTGTGTGTATGTGTGCAAATCTTCCTTTTTTTCGGGCCCCCTTTGGCTATAACGACCTGTGACTTTGTGATCTCTCACCCCGCCTTGCGTCGGGCGCGCATAAGCACAGACGACACGCTCGGAGCGATTAACATCAACGGAGAGGGACGTGCGCGTAAACACGAGTTTTACTGCAACCGGTGGGTGGGTGGGTGGGTGGGTGGGTGGGTGGGTGGGGAGGAAGATAGTTTTTTTTGTGACTTTTCATTGCCACAGTGGAATCTGTGGAATGCTCGTTTAACCCATTTAGGCCTGACATCAACATTTAAAAAATGTCTTCTAAATCTTAAATATACTTAAAGCACACACATCACTCGTAATGCAGAATCGCACATTTCAGAATAATGCATAATAATTTGCATTCGTATTCATTTGAAGTTAATACACAGCTGGTGGAGGGACTTGTTTACCACCACCCACCCGCATCAGTACGGTTGTATCTTAACCAGAATGATCAAATAAACGGTGCCACGTTAAATGTTTTTCTGGAGCACTACATTTTGGTTTTTGGTTTACCTGGGATCCTAATTCCCAGTGGTGGAAAGCAACTAAATACATTTACTTAAGTACTGTACAATTTTGAGGTATTTGTACTTTACTTGAGTATTTTCAATACTTCTACTTCTACTCCACTACATCTCGGATCCAAATATTGTACTTTTACCCCACAACATGTATTTGAAAATTGAATAATTTGATTGTGGTAAATTCAGGGGTTGAATGTTGGGCTACCATTGAAAACCTATTGTATAATGCAAAAAATAATCACATTTGAATTATAAGTAGCATATGTGACATGTCAAACTATGGGTTATTCGTGATTCTGAACCCATTTCAAGCATTAGTTTGGCATGGAAAAACACTCCTTGGGCTAAAAACGGCCATAGCCACTTGCCCAAATGTGATGACCTCATCACATTTATGAAGAAAAAAACCTTGAACGATTACTATTGCAATTTCAAATCTTAGATTGACTGCATGGCCTATCGTTCCACCACTGCCAGTTCTTGGAGGCACTGCGCTGCCTCTCTGCATGCATTCTCTGTGTTTACCTTGCTGCTTGTAATGCGCTCTGCATGAGAGCGTCTGCTGAATGTCTACATTGTTGTAATTCGACATAAAAACATGTTAAAGACGATTATGATGATGATGATGTAGGAGGGCACTCTCCAGCGGCTTTGGCGAGATGGTAGTGGGAGGGGCTTTTAAAGGTCAAAGGTGTTATGGGAGGAGGAGGAGGGGGAGATTGATGGAGGCTGGCGGAATGGAATGTCCCCGGAGGTCGTCTGAGAGCCGCGCGCGTGCACGATTCCACGCACGCTGCAGGTGGACATGCACGCACGGACGGACACGCACACACATACGCGCAGACACGCACGCATGCACGCACGCACGCGGTTAGCATCCACATTATGGTGGCAAAAAGTTATTTACAAAGTACACTCTCAAACACATCCTTTAGTATGTCGTCGCTGTCGGGTGCAAACCTCATAATGTCCAAAACTGTTACTTTTCAGGATAAAAAAAAAAGCAGATCTACAAGCTGTACAAGCTCACGTTCGCTTCGTGCCACGTTTCGATGTTGTAGATCTGCTACTATTGTTATTCTTGAATAACGATATGTTTTTGCTACACATGTTGTGATGATGTCACTGTTACAGGCCATGTTTCTGAACTGTCCACTGGACTGAGGACTACAGAAGATAGGCTGAAAATGGGTGACATGGTCCTTTAACAGAAAGAGAAAGTGTTTCTCATTAAAGATGGATGTAAGCAGACACCTCGTACTGTATATGTGCCTAAAAAAAATTCTGTGTTTTACATCCAAACAGTATGACCTAGATTTCTTTTTTTTTTTGGCGTGGATTATGTAGCCTGTTGCCATGGTTTTGATTAGATCCTGCTACAGTATGTATCCAGGGATGTATAGGACGTGCGTGCGTGCGTGCGTGCGTGCGTGCGTGCGTGCGTGCGTGCGTGCGTGCGTGCGTGCGGTTCCAGTCTGCATGTTTTGCGTGCATGTTGTTTTGTGGATTGATTGAAACTCATTTAAGGGTTTGTCTCCACGCTTCTCTTTTGGTCTTGCTGTGTGTGTGCGTGTGCGTGTGCGTGTGTGTGCGTGTGCGTGTGCGTGTGCGCGTGCGCGTGCGCGTGCGCGTGCGTGTGCGTGTGCGTGTGTGTGTGCGAGTATATGTAGACAGACAGATGGACTGTGGGGAGGTAGAGTGATGAAGGGAAAGATAAAGGGACTCGCCCCTTGGAACTTCTTGTTGTTTGTTTTGCTAGATGCTCGTGAGGCCATATCCAGATGTGTGTTGGTGGTTGGTTGTTCACAAATCCCATGAATGCCATTTTAAATAGCAGGTTGTTTAACCCCATTTTGGGCGGGAACCCCTTTTGGTGTTGGCATTACGTTATGCTTTAGCTATTGTAAAATAGCAGATCTACAAGCTCATAGCGCGCCACCGAGCTTGTAGGTCTGCTATTTTTGAAAAATCGAAGAACGACTGACATAGAAACATAGCTTTTTCAGAAAACTGTCAGGATGTAGAAGACATTTTTTAGAATCTGATCTCAGGTCAAAATGGGTTAAAGACAGATGCTATGGGTATGATGTTTACCTGACATTCTAGTATACTTCGTCATGTGTTGACGAGAGTCGATGCCATTTACTGTACGTCGTCAACCTCGCTCTCGGTATAAGTCGCTCGGGATGAGCGCGCCTGAGAGTGCCTGCTTAATGCCTAGGCGGTAATTGCAAATGGTTCCGGAGCGCATGTGTTAATTATGGCATTTCCTTCTAATCATGAGCTGTTTGCGTTAGCGTGGCAGGCCCGGGCCAAAGGCCTTTCCCACCGAAACACAAAACAACAGACACAGTACACACAGTACACAGCCCCATGCGGCGCCCAGGAGGTCTGGAGCTGTCGCCTTTATTTGTTTGCTTGTTTACGTGTGTGTGTGTGTGCGTGTGGAGTGGAATGCGGGCGCCACATGTGTGCGTCACGTGGGAATGGACATTGTGTGTGGGTGTGGGTGTGGGTGTGGGTGTGTGTTTGTTACTATACTTGTGAGGGCCAAATGTCCCCTCATGTAGAGTATAATTTGAGAAATAGACGGACTAATTTCCTGGTCCTCACAAGAGAAAAACATAGTTTTACTAAGCAAACAAATATATTCGGGAAGTTAGACATGGAATTCAATTCAGGTTGGGTTTAAGGTCAAAGGTTAGAGGTTAAGGTTGAGATTAGGCATTTAGAAGTTAGAGGTTATAGTGTTCGAGTTATGCCCGGTTTATTGGGTCAGCGCTGTGTACAAGCTTGCGGCGAGCTTGTACGTCCGCCAAAAATGCCTTTTTTAAACCGTAACGCCTAACGTTAAGACTTAAAAAGGCATTTGTGAAATTGATATATTCGTAAAATGTATGTCCAGAAATATATTCGTAAAATGTATGTCCTAAAATGTACTCGTAAAAGGTACGTCCATATTTTGTATGTGCTCACAAGTATAGAAATACAAGCGTGCGTGTGTGTGTGTGTGTGTGTGTGTGTGTGTGTGTGTGTGTGTGTGTGTGTGTGTGTGTGTGTGTGTGTGTGTGTGTGTGTGTGTGTGTGCGTGCGTGCGCGCGCGTGCGTGCGTGCGTGCGCACTCGCGCGCACTTGTGTGTGTGTGTTTTTAAGGGGTGCGTCCCGAATTTGATAGACATCTTAGGTCAACACACAGCGGGGAGGTGCACGCTTCCCCCTGTTCTTAAACACACAGTACACACACTCCAACATGTATCTTACCATTGACCATGCAATGACTACAAATCTGTTTGAAGAGACAGAACATGTGTTGTACTGTATGTGAGAGAAATGACTGTATCAGGGTCTCGTCTGTAGCATGATTTGGAAATGTCACACGAGAGGGAGTGTGTTTATGCGGTATATCAGGGGTCTTCAATGGTTGTTTTTGTCAAGTCAAGGAGGACCCCTTTAGCCGAGAGAGAGATGAAGCAGGGGCCCCAACTACATATTGTATTAACATTTAAATGTCCTGTTTTGACAGCACTGTCACCCATTGTTGCGTAGATTACGTTAGTTTATATTTATTTTGTTTGTTTGTTTGTACATTATCTTTTCGATTATAATATGTATGATCTATTATCTAGAAAAGATTATGAGATATATTAGATTAAACCACTGTCTTAAAACCTAATACGTATTAAACGTGACCTTTTTCACTCCTCTACACCAAGCCTCTTTGACGAACATAGCCGTAAATATTTTTTTAATACTAAAAAATACAAAAAGAAAATGCTCAAAGATGTACAAGCTTGCAGCATGGCACAAAGTTGACACGCCGTAAGCTTGTAAATCTGCTATTTTTGAATAGCCAAATGACACAGGTGCTTTCCCGGTTTGAATGGGTTTTTAATGCTTTACATTGGTTCCAATATTTATGAAACACACACTAAACCTAAACAATTTTCAAGACTTTTGAAAGTGGAGGAAATAGCATATCTACAAGCTCACAGTGTGACGTGATGTGAGCTATATTTGCTTCTTTTGCAAGTCCCAGTCATGTGACAAAGTATAAGGCTGCGTCCACACTGGCAGATGCAAAATATACAAAGATGCAAAGCTGCACAGCATATTTGTATCTTTGTAGCTGAAGTTGAAACTACAGTAGCTCATCGTTTTTGTAGCTTTGTAGCTTTTGCAGCAGCTACAACTGTCAGATGCATCTTTGTATCTTCATGTCGCTGGCTTCCATTGAAAATGAATGGTGTACTGTATCTTTGTATCTGCCCGCGTGAACGCAACATAACTGGGCAGTGGTTCCCAAAGTGGGGTCCGTGGACCCCCAGGGGTCCTTGAGGGAGTTCCAGGGGGTCCCCAGCTAAATAGTTTGGAAACAAATGGACCCTTATGCATCTGTAACTCTGAGAGTGTACAAATGGACCCTTATGGATCTGTAACTCTGAGAGTGTACAGATGGACCCTAAGGGCAGTATTATGCGTGTCTTAAGTACCAGGTCTTATGACTTAACTTAAGACCTGGAGGCGTGGTCAATGCTGTTTGGCCACTCAGAATAGCCAAATGGCATTGATTAAGTTAAGTAATAAGACCTGGTACTTAAGACACGCATAATACAGCCTAAAGGTGGTTGCACACTGGATGCGTTTTTCGGAAAACCTTTCCGAAAAAAACGCGCGTTTTTCATTCGGTTTTCCGAAAAACGCGCTCTGTGTGCAGGGACATTAACGGGTCCATTTGGTTCCATTTGTACACTCTCAGAGTTAAATTAACATTGATTTTACAATATAAATTGGGGTCTCAGACATAGAAATGCCATTAAACGGGGGCCCGTAGACTAATATGCATGTCAAACTCCTTGAAACAAACCGGGTTTAGAAACACTGCTAGAGCCGTAAAAATCTTCTCTTATGGAGGTCCCTGGCATATCTCTTCAAAGGGGGGTCTGCGGGGCTAATTAGTGTCAATTTGGGGGTCCTTGACATGACAAAGTTTGGGAACCACTGACTTACGGTATGCATTACGGGAAAATAAAAACACAACACAAACTATGGAGATAGATTCTGCCCGACAGCGATGTCATTCACGCCATCAGTAATTAGCAACATCAGATTATGATTTGCTTGTTTATTCATTTCATTGGCTCAGTGACCACATGTGTAGTGTTACTGGAAGGGGAGCGGGGGCTGTTGCCAGGCAACACAAACATTTCCTGTATACTTGTTCTTAGTTACCACAGGCTTATCTAATTTACTGTGTCGTGTATAACCACCAGCTGAAATAAGTCTGTTGATTGTCACTTTGGTGTCATGTGTGATTATGATGAAGTTAAAGGAGCATTCAGTGATTTGGGAAAACCCCCCGGATTTCTTTTCCAAAGACATCTAACAGCACTGCACATCGGCAACACTGATGGAATTCCTCTCGTCCGATCCAACGTCTTGGTTTTAAATGTTTTTTTTTTGTGGCTTTTGCCTTTATTTTATATTTTTTTACGGACAGTAAACTGACAGTAGGCTGACAGGAAATGGGGAGAGAGATGGGGGGGAAGACATGCAGTAAAGCCCGCCGGGATCGGGAGTCGAACCCGCGGCACACTGCCAGACTGGATTACCAGCCAAGGTGCCTGGACCGCTGAGCCACGGCCCAGGCCCCAATGTCTTGGTTTTGACGGAACTGTGTAAATAATAATATCCGGCTGCTAGCTCATCCAACCCTGTTACATAAGACATGACATGACTGCAACTGCTGGAGGGGATTTTACCATTTAGCCTGCAGTTGTTTTTGTATACACACGTACTGTACTGTACTGTATGTTTGTGTGTGTGTGTGTGTGTGTGTGTGTGTGTGTGTGTGTGTGTGTGTGTGTGTGTGTGTGTGTGTGTAAGGTGTGGGGGTACAGTGTGTCAGGCTAATTATCTCCAATGATGTGAAGTGCTGACCCCCATGATTCGGGGGTTCAATGTGACCCTGTCCCGCTCCCGACCTCAGGGGAGTCGAGAGACCCAAAAAAACATCCTACCATCCCCTCCATCCGACCCCCTCACTCTCACACATACACACAGACACACACACACACACACACACACACACACACACACACACATACACACACGCACGTGCGATCGCGCCCTAATCCGACCGTACAGTGAAAGTGCACCGCCCCCACCTCCTCTTTATTGTTGTGGCCTACTTTACTCATGCGTGTTTAACCCTTTATTCAGTCGAGAGAATCCCCCCGACGACACACACACACACACCCAATCCGCCCACTCTCTCTCTCTCTCGCACACACACACACACACACACACACACACACGCTCTTAACCCATTTTGACCTGAGATCAGATTCTAAAAATGTCTTCTACATCCTGACAGTTTTCTGAAAAAGCTATGTTTCTATGTCAGTCGTTCTTCGATTTTTCAAAAATAGCAGACCTACAAGCTCGTAGCGCGCCACTCGGTGGCGCGCTATGAGCTTGTAGATCTGCTATTTTTCAATAGCTAAAGCATAACATAATGCTAACACCAAAAGGGGTTCCCGCCCAAAATGGGTTAAAGTCACGTGTTGCCGGCGCTGTTACCACGGCTACAGGGGGCAGACTTGCCCCCGTTGTTGCCCGCGGATGGCAAGATGACGGGGCCGTTCGGGTAGCCAATCCCGTGTCCCCGTGGATTGTAGGGTTAAACCCCCCCGCCCCCCCGGTTGCCGTGACCGCCGGGGATCGACCCGCTGGCACGCCATCTTGTACGGTCGCAGAGTCGTCTGGCACGCCGCCGCCGGCCCCTGGAGTGGACCCCCGACCGCGTGCCAGTCGACACCGACCGTCAATCCCCCCCACCCCCCGCACCTCGCCTTTGCTGGTCGGATTGAATCACGGTCATCGGGGGGGGTAGCCCGCCTCTCAAATACACTCCCTGCCTCCTATATAGACTGGTGTTTCTTGATCTTTTTTTTGTAATTTCAAGGACCCCCCGCTTTGATTTGCATTTACATCTATACACTGTAAAAGCCTCAGCGTTAATGCAACTCTGAGAGTGTTGCAAAACATGTAACCAAATGGACCCGTATAAAGGCCCATTTGGTTCCATTTCCACACACCATCTATTTAGTTAGTTAGTTAGTTTCATTCATTGTCACGTGTGGGAATTTGTCTTCGGTCTCAACGACAGTAAAAAACAAACGGTTACAACAACAGCAACAACACTTACACAATTATTTTCTCATGGCAAAAGAAAAACAGTGGCAAATACATTGGAAAAACAACAAATCTAGCGAGACATGGTATCATTTAGTGCCTTAATGGCATTTGGGATGAAGGATTTCATCCCATTTGCACAGACTCTAGTTGTACATACCCCATGAAGCCTTAATTGAATTCATGGAGATTGTTTAGTTTTCGTCACCAATAACTTGCTGAGCGGCAGAGTCTCTGGTAGGATGCTGTGAAAGAGTCTCCTATACTGACCCGTGACCCAGCTGCAGCCGCTCATCAAATGTGACCAAATTTGACTGAGAGACATGCCATTGGATTTTTGGAATCATAGCTTCAAATTGACATATTGGTTGTTCAGTTTGACCCACCAGTTTTGGAGATATGGCTTATAGAGTAATGTCTTGCAGAAAACAGCGAGTTGAGAAAACAGGCTTGAAAGGTTCACTTCTGTGGTCTCTAACACTACACCTAGCTACATGTTTAAGCATTTAATTGTCTCCACCAGGCCGAAGGCATGGGGAGAGAGTATGTTTTGCACTCCGTCCGTGTGTGTGTGTGTCCGTCCGTCCTTCCTTCCTTCCGTCCGTCTGTTACCAGCTAATCTCCGGCACCGTTAACCCGGTCGATGCCAAACTTTGCACACACACTCCCTGGATGCCAACAATGAACCTCTGCCCCGCATTTTCCAGAACGGCCTGTTATAGCGCCACCATGAGGCAGCTTTTCACATTTTTTACCTAAAACTGCACCGATCTGCGTGAAACGTTGCATGCACACTCCCTAGAGACCAAGGACAAACCTTTGACCTGCATTTTCCGCATCTGCCTTTTATAGCGCCACCAGGAGGCCGACTTTTGTAAAACACATTTTTTGATATTACTCCTCCAGATTCTGTCCAAAAATCACACAAATCGTTACACAGTATCTCTATGGTCATGTGCTCAAGTCGGATCTGTCCCATATTTCATATTCCATCCTAATTGGCTATAATTGGCTTTCAAAGTTTGCAAGATTGGCCCGTTTTGAACAAAAGCCTCAAATCATGAACGCAGCATGCAATTTACGTGAAATCTTTCACACATTTTCTTACTAGGCTGAGGAATATATCCCACCCTTTTCACATTGGCCTGTTATAGCGCCACCAACAGGTTGATTTTTGCAAAACACATTTTTGGAACAAAAGGCCTCAAATCATCCAATTGCCATCAAAGGCAAACATGTTTATATTACTCCTAAACATTTTGCCAAACATCTCACACAGTCCTATCCTCCTGGTGGAGACCTGTGCCCAGAAGGGCACTTTTTCTAGTTCATATTATTTACATTACGATTTGAGCTCTGACACTTATTTCAGACATGCTCTAGTATGTGAAGAGTCTGCCTGTGCTATTAACTCATGAAAAAAGCTGAAAAGCTGAAATTTCCGCGATGGCAGGCTCTCAGTCAAATCTGGTCACAAATGATTGGCTCAGTAATGCCACAAAAACGAAATAAGTCATTTTTGTCTTCATTTTGTCTGTATTTTGTAGTTCTCCCCCGTGGTCCCCTGCAGACCTGACTTTGACAAACACAGTGCCCCCCCCCCCACCCCCCAGACCCCCTTATGACAGTGATGTCTGCTACCATGAATGCCCCCCCCCCCCCCCCACACACACACACACACGCACTAGAGTTCATGAAATGTCCATGGAAGGGGGACGGGGGGGAGGGGGTGTATAGTTTGACCATGTGCTCTGAGGCGTTGGAATGTCAAACATTTCGGGATCCCAATCATCAGCAGGGATTCTATGGCTTCAGTGGATCCGTTTGTTTGCGCGGCGCTTGGATGATTTTTGCCATGTCTTGGCCTCTCTTCCTAAGAAGAAAACAAATGAATAAATAATAACAATGATAGTTTAACCCATTTTGGGGCGGGAACCCCTTTTGGTGTTAGCATTATGTTATGATTTAGCTATTGAAAAATAGCAGATCTACAAGCTCATAGCGCGCCACCGAGTGGCGCGCTACGAGCTTGTAGGTCTGCTATTTTGGAAAAATCGAAGAACGACTGACATAGAAACATAGCTTTTTCAGAAAACTGTCAGGGTGTAGAAGACATTTTTAGAATCTGATCTCAGGTCAAAATGGGTTAATATTGTTTTGTTTCTCCCCCCCCCCCGAAACGATTTATTTATTCATATTTTTGGGCTTTTATTGCGGCGCGGCGATGCAGAAGTCAGATTGGGGCGTGGTGGCTGCAGACACAAAGCATACGCACGGGGTGACAGGAAGAAGGCGAGAAAAAAAAAGGAAGGAAAAAGGACCTCTTGCAAGACGGGGCGGGTGCGCCTGAGGTGAAATTAAAAACGAGACCCCCATAAATAACCCAGAGAGTGGTCTCCTTCGCTCCACTGCACTGCACTCAGAGGTGTGTGTCTGGGGGTGGGGGTAGGGCGGGGGGGGGGGGGGGTGGAGGGTGTAGGGTCGGCGTCGTTTTACTCCACATACAACCTGGAGTCCATATTTTGGGTGTATAGGTCAGCGTGGGTCTCTCTCAACCTTTTCTGGAACCGCTTGAGGGTCCATTTGGTTCCATTTGGGGCGACTGTGGCTCAAGAGGTAGAGCAGGTCGTCCAATGATCCATGGGTCGGCGGTTCGAATCCCAGCTCCTCCTTTCTACATGTCGAAGTGTCCTTGGGCAAGACACTGAACCCCAAATTGCTCCCGGTGTGCTGGTTGGTACCTTGCATGGCTTCCGCCGCAATCGGTGTATGAATGTGTGGGTGAATGTAATGCACAATATATGTAAAGCGCCTTGGATAAAGGCGCTATATAAATGCACCATTTACCATTTATTTACCATTTGTACACACGCTCAGAGTTATGGGGGTCGTTGAAAATAAAACATTTGAGAACCACTTAGTACATTATTCTGAAACCTGGAGACCCGTGACATTCAGTAATTGGGTCTCTATGAAGAAAACAATTCTAGAATGTGTCGTGTGAAGAAAAGCCAAAATGTGCCACACGGACAAGACCAAGTCTTTGCCACGGACACATATAGCCCGTTGCACGGACACATTGATGACCCCTGTGGTGCACCACACTACACTCCAGTGCCTGACAAACAAACTGCCCGTAGTGGGAACTGAGTTGTGTTGCTTTGTAAACACGGGGGCAACGTTACATCTGTGAACTGTATATGCCTTTTAACCTGGAACTGGAAAACAAACTGCAAGAAAGCAGCCTAAATAAAGGCTTATGGTTTCGTCTCCCCTCCCATTCAAGTGGTTCAAAACAAAACAAAAAGGCGGTCTTGCGAGTCGACGAGAGGATTCCATTCCACAGCAGCGACACACACGCACACACATAGCTGAGGCGTCATGGCCGAGTGGCCGTGTCTTACAATGAACATTCCTCACTATTTATAATAAAAAAAGGCCCCATACCAGCGTCTCTTCTGCTGCCTCGCGTGACGTCTCCCTATAAATGTACGACCGCGTGCGTGGCATCCAACAACACTGTTGTTTTGCATCACTGTCTGTGTATGTCCAAAACTGTTAAAGATGGAGTGCCGTTTTTCCCCACCCTAAAACATGTTGATCATTAGGTATTATTTTTATGGATTGTTTTCAAAAAAGTGTATTTGTATTTCTTAAAATGCTGTTTTTAGGTGGACACGACCACCAGTTCATTAACCCATTTTGTGCGGGAACCCCCAACCAAGAAGAACCACTGACATAGAAACATAACGTTTCAGAAAACTGTCAGGATGTAGTAGACATTTTTAGAATCTGATCTCAGGTCAAAATGGGTTAAGTATGCCTGGTTTGCCTGGTGGGTGGTGATGGGTGGTGTTCCACCTGAACTGAAGCCGCACCCACATCTGTTGTTGTATGATAAAGGGGGAGGGGTTAGGGGAGGGGATGATATTGTGATGTCACTATATCACTGTTTTTTTCCTTTGGCACGTTTGACAAGGTTTAAGCCACCAGGAAGAAACCCTAAATACAAAGGGAAGACATCATTGCACATAACATACCACACCAAGGGTTCTAATGAACTACTGTCACCTCATAAACACATGAAAAACTGGAAAAACTATCAATCAATTTGGGCATTTGGCAGACGCTCGGCGACTTACAGTAAACGAGAACAACACAAGGTAATAAATCAAATACATAGAAATAGTCATTAAGTATGCTAAGACCTAACATCTGTCTAACAGTAGACTATCTGTACAACACTATAGAATGATATGTCTACATAATAATATGCTATACATTACATATTTTAGCCATTACTTTACAGGAAAAACTTGACCTTTCTTCCAGTGGATCCAATTAAGTTTTTATTTTGTATAAAGATTTGTTTTGGGGCTTTTTTTTTAATACTTTTTTTTGATAGCACATACGGTACAGACAAGACACAGGATGGAAAGTCACGCAACAAATATGCCGCCAGGCTCTGGAATCTAACCTGGGGCATGCTGTCAATTGTGTCAAAGGCAAGAAACCATTGGTTTGGTCTGCCTAGGACGGTGGTCATTGTAGGGAGATAATTCACCGACAGGCTAGGCCAGGGGTGGCCACACTTCTTTGACTTGAGAGCTATACTTTCAAAATGACCAGCTCAACAGGATCTACCCATCAAAAAATATTAGCCCAATGCTGGAAATAGTTAAAAAATCACACCCGTGTGAACTGAGTGGTGTAAGGTCTTATATAGACTGATCTACTGTGGTC
>NC_136803.1:24945931-24950972 GCF_951216825.1 Electrona antarctica | reverse complement strand
CATTTAATCTGTGCTCTGCCGTTGATGTACTGTACTGTGCTGTACTGTACACCCCCAAGGGCGGTGGAGAGATGGAGATTAGAATCGTATTGTACAGCATAATGGGCTGATTATGCTTTTATGGTGGGCCTGCTCTCGATTAACCAAATGAACCCTCCATAAAACGTGTTGCCTCGTGACAGAACGTTTATGTACAGTACGCGCACCTGCATATCTGATGGTAATGTTCTAAATGCAGTACTGTATATACTGTATACATCGCATATATATTTTAGCTTTATTTATTTCACCTGTTATTTGGGGCGGCGGTGGCTCAGGGGTAGAGTTTCCGGATGGTAACCGCAAGGTCGCCAGTTCGAACCCGGGCTCCCCCAGAGTTAGTGTCGAAGTGTCCTTGAGCAAGACTCTGAACCCCTAATTGCTCCTGATGTGCTGGTTGGTACCTTGCATGGTTTCTTCCGCCATCGGTGTATGAATGTGTGTGTGAATGGGTGATGCATCTATGTAAAGCGCCTTGGATAAAGGCGCTATATAAATGCACCATTTATTTGTCCTGGTTTTTGTCTAGTCTCTCTTACTCCCAAAAAAACATGATAGAGCGCTAACAAAAAAAAACACTTATTTACACGTGTAAACCTGTGGTTTTACACGTCGCAATTCAACGCGACGTGAGCTTGTAGAGCTGCTATTTTCTACGTTTTTCAAATACGTTTATGAGGGGGGAAAAAATATATAATTGGACCCCAGTGTGCAGCCCTGGGATACTCAGAGTTAAGGGGAGGGGCGTCCTTGAATGTTTTCATGTTTTAACTTTCTGTTATTTGTGTGTGTTCGTGTGTCAGTGGGCCCTCTGATTGGTCGATACTGCGGCACCAAGATCCCTCCGGAGATCCAGTCGTCGTCGGGTCTGCTGTCACTGTCCTTCCACACCGACATGGCCGTGGCTAAAGACGGCTTCTCTGCACGATACAACATGACACACAAGGAAGTCAGCGACTGTGAGTGTCTCTCTGTCTATGTATGCGTGTGTGTGTGTGAGCGTGCGTGCGTGTGTGTGTGTGTGTGTGTGTGTGTGTATGTGTGTGTGTGTGTGCGTGCGTGTGCGCATTTGTATCCCCATCTCTCTCCTGTCTCTCAACTTTTGAGAGTCTATTTTGTTTTCCATCCGTCTCTGCCGACACTCTGGCCCTCCCTCTCTCTCTCTCTCTCTCTCTCTCTCTCTCTCTCTCTCTCTCTCTCTCTCTCTCTCTGACTCTCCTTCCCTCCACCAGTTCTATATTTCAATCTCTCTGTCTGTCTCGGCCTCTTAAGAGAACATCCGTTCTTAAAAAAGGGAGCTCATTTTGTTTTCATCAAGAATATAGAAACCGACTTCACCTCGTTCCACCTCGGCCCGGCTCCACCTGCATTCATTTGTCATCCCCTCTCCTCCTCCTCCTCCCTCTGTCTTCCTCCTCCATCTCTCTCTCTCTCTCTCTCTCTCTCTCTCCCATCTTAGCTGGCTCTGAAATGCAGTAGTGCTGCAAAAAAAATCTACAAGCTCATAGCGCGCCACCGAGTGGCGCGCTACGAGCTTGTAGGTCTGCTATTTTTGAAGAATCGAAGAACGACTGACATAGAAACATAGCTTTTTCAGAAAACTGTCAGGATGTAGAAGACATTTTTAGAATCTGATCTCAGGTCAAAATGGGTTAAATCGACGAGTTTGATTACCCGCTGGAGCTCTGAAATGCGGTGCCACAGTTCCGTATTAAACACCTCCCTTTTACCACAAGAATCAGGGCGTCTCTTTCCTGGCCA
Source organism: Electrona antarctica (assembly GCF_951216825.1). Taxonomy (NCBI): domain Eukaryota; kingdom Metazoa; phylum Chordata; class Actinopteri; order Myctophiformes; family Myctophidae; genus Electrona; species Electrona antarctica. The sequence goes on along the minus strand of NC_136803.1, from coordinate 24,949,172 downwards.
TGTCATTTGGTGAAAGTAGGTGAACATTTGGTGAAAATATGTGAACGTATGGGCATAAATAGTGTATCTATTTGCTGTTTTTTTGGGATGTACAGTCGGTGACCGCTGAAAGTACATCAGTGCTTTTCAACCTGTGAGTCTAAAGACCTGTGGGTCAGATATTATCAAATAATATGTATCTCTGGAACCGAGTCAAACTAAATATAATGCCTCTTGAGCCTCGACTCCTACAATTGCAAGTGCTCCGGTTCATATAGAAGTGTTTCGGGGGTAGTCGTGGCCTGAGAAGTCGGAGCAACACTAATTCATAGCGTTGGTTTTTCTGTGCACCGTGCCTTTCCCATGAAAGCCAAAGCCATTAAAATGCTACCGAACAACTGAGTCAACATTGACTACACATCACAGCTCCGGATGTCACGGATGTTTGCGTTTCATTTGCACAACGGTGCTTTTTTATTATTAGTAATAGTATTATTTCTGACAAGCAGTATCTCAAGCAAGGCCCATGTGTGTCTGCAAAGCTGGTTCACATGCAGCCGCATACTGAAATGAAGCGGAATTCAGCAGGATCCTCCAAAATTAAACAAACCGCAGTGTGTTTTGGAGAATGCTTGGCAGTAATATATACAGTGAGTCATAGTCTGTGTTCCTTTTTATTAATGTATAATTTCTTCTGACTCCCCTCTCTCTCTCTCTCTCTCTCTCTCTCTCTATGATTGATTGATTGATTGATTGATTGATTGATTGCATGTCTCACCAATGATAATGTGGCACAGTAGTGTGTTTTAATTTAGTGCACAAATGGCCTAATTTCTTTCCCAATGTGGCTGCTGTGCATAGAGCCTAATGTAATGTGTCCAATCGTAATTTACGGTCATTCATGTTTTTATTTTATCATTTTTAATTGTAGATGGGGAATCGAGGAGGGGAATCTCTCTCTCTCTCTCTCTCTCTCTCTCTCTCTCTCTGGCTATAACAAAGCTGATGTCTCTCTCTCTCTCTCTCTCTCTCTCTCTCTCTCTCTCTCTCTCTCTCTCTCTCTCTCTCTCTCTCTCTCTCTCTCTCTCTGGCTATAACAAAGCTGATGTCTCTCTCTCTCTCTCCACACACAGCGTTCCACTGCAGCACGATGTTCGGCCTGGAGTCGGGCAAGATCAGCGACGACCAGATCAGCGCCTCGTCGTCCTTCTACGACGGCCGCTGGTCGCCGCGCCAGGCCCGCCTCAACAACCACGACAACGCCTGGACGCCGGCCGAGGACAGCAACAAGGAGTACATACAGGTCAGTAGCATGCACAGTCGCACGCACGCGCACACACGCACACACGTCATATGAAAGCAGGGAATCATAGCTTCAAATTGACATTGGTTGGTCAGTTTGACCCACCAGTTTTGGAGATATATAGCTTAATATAGAGTTGAAGGTCTTACAGAAAACAGCGAGTTGAGAAAACAGGCTTGAAAGGTTCACTTCTGTGGACTACTAACATTACACCTAGCTACATGTTTAAGCATTTACTTCATTATATTATGTCTATTTCAGCTCTGACATTTATTAAGGACATGCTAGTATGTGAAGAGTCTGCCTGTGCTATTAACCCATTCTGGGCGGGAAACCCCTTTTGGTGTTAGCATTATGTTATGGTTTAGCTATTGAAAAATAGCAGATCTACAAGCTCGTAGGTCTGCTATTTTTTGAAAAATGACGACTGACATAGAAACATAGCTTTTTCAGAAAACTGTCAGGATTTAAGAAGACATTTTTAATTTTTAATCTGATCTCAGGTCAAAATGAGTTAACTCATTTTGGATTAAAAAAAACAAAAAAAAACAGTTTTTCTCATCTCCTGAACAGAACAGTCCTGCCGCCATGACTGTCTCTGTGTCAAAAACAGTCACATTTGGTCTACTGTAATAGGAAACCAAGAATGGATGGTAGAGGCCAAGTTAAACTGGTATATACCATGCTGTAGAAAAGCTCCATGCAGTGTACCGGAGTAGTCCTAATATCTCCTATAAGGGAGTACATGCCGTAGGTCCGGGTTCAAATCGGGGGGATCATCCGGGATCTGTTTTCCTGGTCAAAGCGGTGATTGTAGCAGAACATCCACTGCCAGAATCCTAACATAATATCTTACTTGGACGAGAGGGATTGGGAAGATTCCCGCCGGTCCTGGATGATTGGTTTCCCGTGTGAGAGAGGGAGGGAGAGAGAGAGAGAGAGAGAGAGAGAGAGAGAGGGAGAGGGAGAGGGAGAGAGGGAGAGAGGGAGGGAGGGAGGGAGGGAGGGAGAGAGAGAGAGAGGGAGAGGGAGAGGGAGAGAGAGGGAGATACGCTGGTTTGAATCCAGGAAGGTTACACAAGCAAAGGAGTGAAACTGTTTTTCTGGCGAGAGGGTGGGAATAAATATTATGGCTGGCTCTTCATAATACTGACATCTCATACAGTCTATGCAGAGGACACCAGGACCACACACACGCACGCAGGCAGGCGCACACAGGCACGCACGCACACAGGCCCACACACACGCATGCAGGCACGCACACACACATACACGCACACGCGTGCGCGCGCATGCACGCACGGGCTAGCAGGAAATGGAGGAGCTGTTTGCTGTTGATAAGGAAATCTGTCCACACACTCAATCTCTCTCTCTCTCCTCCTCTCTCTCTTTCTCTCTCTCTCTCTCTCTCTCTCTCTCTCTCTCTCTCTCTCTCTCTCTCTTTCTGTGTTGAACGACCCTTGATTGATGAGGGCGCTCTTAAGGAATGCATTGGAACGCCACACCATTGATCTTTGCCTCCGGCTTCGCGCTGCGCGCTCTCACACACACACGCACACATGCACGCACACACACACGCACGCACGCACACACGCACGCACGCAAGCCCGCGCACAGCACACACTAGCACACTCAGCAGTAGGTGACGGCGGGGTGTCCGTCCGCCCGCTGTGTTTGTGTGTGACAGATAGACGCAGCAGCTGGTGTGTGTCTGTTGTAACGTCTACATTATAGCTACGCAACACCACGGTGCACTCTCACTGTTCTGATGGCTTCTGTTCTGTTCTGTTCTGTTCTGTTCTGTTCTGTTCTGTTCTGTTCTGTTCTGTTCTGTTCTGTTCTGTTCTGTTCTGTTCTGTTCTGTTCTGGGCCCTGACTGATGTATCGTCTCTGTTCGGGAGGAAACGTGGAAATGTGTCCAAAACTGTTACACGTTAACAGTTTGACTCCATAAAACGC
>NC_136803.1:24935931-24940931 GCF_951216825.1 Electrona antarctica | reverse complement strand
ACATTCTGGAGAGGGTCCCCATTGTCTGTCTGTCTCTGCCTTCTTTTCACAAATGGTACTATCATCGATCGTGGAAACCGTGTATGTCCAAAACTTTTCAGGATATGGAAAAAATGGGGTGCATACTTTTTAGACTAGTCATTGGTTAGACATGGGTTGAGGTTAGTTTTAGGTGTGCTGCCCCGTGGGAGGTTAGGTTTAGGGTGAGGGTTTGATATAGGTTGTAGTTGTAGGACTAATGACTGGTCTAACCAATGACTAGTCTAAAATAAATAAACTATGTATGTTCAAATAATTGATATATTGTAGTTTAGTTACAAACTCTTGTTAGTAATTTTCATTGGTTAGATATTTTAAACACCCACAGGCAGACTTAACAACAGGTACAAAGCTCACAACACGTTGCAGATCGGCTACGTTTGCACAGAATTCTTGCACGAAGAAGTGAGGCACGGATCTTACGAAAGAAACTTGAATCATGGAGATGGGGTTTCTGCCTGACAGCCCTACGATATGCAGTATTGATTTGATGTAAGGATAGACCCACACAGAGATAGAGAAAATGGACAGAGGGAAGGGCAATTTATTCGCTTGCGAACCTGTGAATGTGTGAACTCATGAAAGCCAATCAATTTGATCTCTCTCTGTTTGTTCAAATGAGCATGTAGGAAACCGCCGTGTGCACCTACAGGAATCCTGTAGCCCGATTCATACTCGGTTGTGAATTGTGCCAAAATTAGCCTCTGAAAGCACTCGTATAAAAAAGGTTCCTTTGAAAATATCGTCTGGTTAAGCTCCAGTGGAATCCACTGTACATGTGCTGTTTTCGGTTGCGCGACACCTGCACACAAATTAAATGGGCCATCCGTGTTTATTTAACTCTGCGAGTATAAAAGAGGTTCCTTTGAAAATATCATCTGGTTAAGCTCCAGTGCAATTCACTGAGGTTTAACCCACGTGAAACCTGGCATCCATATATACTGAGGGGGGAACCAAAACTGAGGGGGGAACCAAAACTGAAGGGGGGGACCAAAACTAGCCGATCTACAGGCTGGTACACGTGCTGTTTTCGGTTAGCGCGACACCTGCACGCAAATGAAACGGGCCATCCGTGTTTATTTAACTCTGCTCAGTGTAAACATGGAAGTGCGAGGGGGTCTGCGGTCTTCACTTATTCACTGTGTCTGAGCATGAAGGTGCACAGGTGTTTACCTAACCCCCCTCACACACACACACACACACCCCCCCCCCACCCCCTAGGTGAGCCCAGCCCCCCCTAGGTAAACATAGCCTCCAGCTATGTTGCTGCCAGCAGTCAGAGACACACGGAGGATGATGAGCTGATGTATCTGTTCAAACACTCTGCATTGTTTGTATTACATGGCCGTCTGCTTCCACCATGATTCAATCACAGCCGTTGGATGGAACACAGATCAAATAACAGCAAACCATGGCTGCCATTACACCGCTTCCCCACTCACTTTATACCGCCAAATGAGATTCCAATACCGCTCTGACATCGTCTGCTTGGCCCCCGTTTGCAACGGATCTGAGTCTTGTTTTGGCTATTGACCCATTTTGACCTGAGATCAGATTCTAAAAATGTCTTCTACATCCTGACAATTTTCTGAAAAAGCTATGTTTGTGTGTCAGTCGTTCTTCGATTTTTCAAAAATAGCAGACCTACAAGCTCATAGCGCGCCACTCGGTGGCGCGCTATGAGCTTGTAGATCTGCTATCTGCTACCAAAAGGGGTTCCCGCCGAAAAATAGCAGACCTACAAGCTCGTAGCGCGCCACTCGGTCTGCTGTTCAATCTGCTGTTCTCACACTTTCAGGGTTTTTCTAAAACAGATGTTCAAAAACAGCAGATGTGCGAGCTGCGAGCTTGCACATCTGCATCTTCTATTTCAACGCCAAAAAAAAGGTGTTCCATTTAATGTACAGTGGTTCTCAAATTTTTTAATTTCAAGAACCCCCATAACTCTTACATGTGGTTGCATTTGTACACTCTTAGAGTTACAGACCCATGCAGTAGGGCATTCACTTCTAGTCATTTTTACTAGTTGACTAGTTGCCTAGTTTACTAGTCGACTAGTCGACTAGTTGTTTAACTACCTTATTATGTAAAAAAAAAAAAAAAAAAAATATAACTATAATCTACCTGATCTTGAGGCCTACAAAATCGGGAAAAAAATATTTTTCTTCTTATCAACTAGTCAACTACTGTAGTACCAACAAGGTCGACTAGTGAACTAGTCGACTAGTTGCTTAATGCCCTACCGTGCAGTGTCATATCAAGGACACTTTGAGCTCCGTCGGTGTGTAGCAGAGTGTTTCCAGTGAGCCCCAACACGCACGATAGCAGCACCCTGGCAGCATTCTGTTTGACCAGAATGGAACAGAGCCTTCATCAGTATCATCGCTAAAACCTGTGAAGGAAGTAGGGAAGGGCCCCCAAGCTATATGTGTGCATAGAGCCCATAATAGTTTGACGTGTCCGCTTAAAAAAACATTTAAATTGGGCAGGCGCACTGTCAGAAGACTCGAGCGCCACGCGGCGCTTAGCTAGCTGAGCGAGCAGTGTCTGCTTCTGCTGACTCGGCACCGCTCGAGTCACATGCCGACGGGGGGGCTTATAATCGTAAATCGCCACGTCCTCCTCGTGACAGGAAGACCCTGTCACGTCAACGTCTGCCGCAGCTGGCAGTCCTGTCGAGTCAAATCCCTCTCCCAACCCGGCGTGCGTCGGAGCTTTTGGCAGTGACACGGACACTTCTGAATTAGGAATTTTGACTCGGCTGCTTTATTTTTAACCACCTTAAACCTATCTATACTTGCCAAAGTTGACCTGAGTTGGCTCTGTACTTGGAATGCTTTTGCCCCCACTCAATCTCTTCTACCAAAACATGCAGATCTACAAGCTCACAGAGAGTGGGGGGGGGGGGGGGGGGGGAAGTTCCCCTCAGTATATGGATGCCAGGGTTCACGTGGTTAAACCTCAGTGAGCTTAACCAGACGATATTTTCAAAGGAACCTTTTTTTTTATACGAGTGCCTTCAGAGGCTGGTGTGTGTCGCTTTATCACATAATTTGAGCTGTGTGTATGTGTATGTATGTGTGTGTGTGTGTGCGCGCGTGCGTGCGTCTGTGTGGCGCACGGTGGCTCTTAATCACGGCCCTCTGCTATCAGCTGGCCTGGAATCAGTCCTATAACAGGGGGCCTGATAGCGTGAGTGACAGTCAACAGCCTCTCAGTCCGTTTTAAAAGGCTCTTCCTGCTGTTATCTGTGGATAGAAGAGGCAGACCGACAGACACGCTCTGGACAGGATGTTGGCGACTGAATGTGTCCAGACTGAGACAGATTCCGGGAGTGGGGTGGGGGGGGTGGTGGGGGGGGGGGGGGGGGGTGGTGGGCGGGGGGGGGATGGTGAGGTGAATACAGACAGATTGGACTCAGAACTAGAGGTGGGCAGCCCTACAGAGCCAAAGTGCACTGGGTGTCTACGATTGTGGAGTTATTTATTTGTGGTCAAATCAGCTTTCATGTGTTTAGTACGTACATAAACGTATCACTATAGGCTACAGTATACTGATAAATCCCATTTGGCTGGCCAAATGGGATTTTATTCAGTTTAACCACTTGAACCCCAGCAATGTTCCCGTGGGAACATGTGTCATGTGTCGCAAGGTTGGAGATCTGCTATTTTTTTGGCAAATGGTTTAATCTGTAAATTCTTTGTGTAGTAACTGCACTTCGACTATGCAGGACAGGCACTCCCGACTAGACACAGACTGAGAGGTGGGATGGCCAATGATGAGACAATTTAAAGCCTTTTCTTATATATCAGTTTAATTCCATGCGTGGTTTTACTGCCCTCTGGCTATAGGTCAGACATTCTGACCAGAGACTGGACGGACGCGGACAAAGAGGGTGGGCAGATGAATACGTCTCCGACTAGACGCAGAGCGAGGGCTGGGCAGGTGGGCAGAGGAAGTCGTTTGAAGTGAGACGAGGTTGGAGGTCTGGACCGAGGTCTGGACCGCGTTGAGACACGAAGGCCCATTGCAACTCCCCCACAAAGCATAATTGCGACAAAAAAATCATGTGTGCGGTCAAATAAATGTGCATGCATATTGAATTAGTTTCTTCAACAAAGCGGTCCGTTTCAATACCCATCTCTACCCAAGAACATTTTAAACAATTCTGGACGGGAACCCCTTTTGGTGTTTTAACTAAGCATTATGTTATACTTTAGCTATTGAAAAATAGCAGATCTACAAGCTCATAGCGCGCCACCGAGTGGCGCGCTACGAGCTTGTAGATCTGCTATTTTGAAAAATCGTGAAAATGCGGCACACATCTTTGAATATATATTCTTTCAGAGCGAACGTTTTTTTATTTCGACGTCAGGCCTACTGTAAATGGGTTAAAATGATACACAAAGAGTAAGTACAAAATGTGAAAGAGAATGCCTAAAAAAAATACCTCCAGGGACTTGAGAAGTGGCATTCTCCAGGAATATTTGTACGTCCATAGGATGAAATGTCATCAATGTTTTAATATGCAGATCTAATACAAATAAATCATTAGACATGTCATGCATGGATATGCTGTTGTGAAGTGTGTTGTCAGACAGACATTTCTCTCTCAAAAGTGTTCCATAATTTGACAAATCCTACCCCCACGAAAAAATAGCTCCTACCGTATGTTCCCATTCTAGAATCAATATTCGTAGAATAATTCGCTTTTGTCAAAATTAAACCCGTCCTTTCTCTCCCGCGTGTCGTGAGCTATTTTTGGCTCATGACCTCCCCCCCAGAATATAATTTATGCTGGTGTTCAAGTTGGTTAAGGAAAACCACATTTAATATTGATCGCGCACCTAAAAACCCTTCATGCGCTCCTCAATTTGTGTCCCTGTCTCAAGCCCTGCTGTGTCCGCCCACCAGAAGTGACCTGACACCGGCCTGCAATTAACCTCTAATCCCGTCCACAC
>NC_136803.1:24913431-24928431 GCF_951216825.1 Electrona antarctica | reverse complement strand
TTATGCTACTAACTGTAGCACACACACACACACACACACACACACACACACACACACACACACACACACACACACACACACACACACACACTCACACTCACACACACACACACACACACGCACACACACACACACACGTCAATGCACGGCGTGTAAAACAGAGCGGAGGCGTTGGATGGAAGCAGGTAGCTCTCATCGAGCCTGGTTCATATTGTGGTGCGAAATACCGTCGCACAACCGTGTGTGTGTGTGTGTGTGTGTGTGTGTGTGTGTGGGGGGGGGGGGTCACAGGGGGGGGTCACACATGTTTGCAGGCTTCAACACTCACGGTGGGAATGTGGGCTCGCTGCCCACCGCAACGTAAATCTAGGACTTCCTCAGCAGCCAGGAATCACCCCTACTTCCTCCTCTCCTCTCCTCTCCTCTCCTCTCCTCTCCTCTCCTCTCCTCTCCTCTCCTCTCCTCTCCTCTCCTCTCCTCTCCTGTGAGAGAGAGAGAAAGAGAAAACGATCACTAATGTCCCTCTGCTTCTCCGAGGGTCAGGTTCCAATCGCCGTACGACTCTTGTGCGTGATCAAACAAACACACACACACACACACACACACACACACACACACACACACACACACACACACACACACACACACACACACACACACACACAATTACATACACACACGTGATCGATGGTGCTGATGGAAATAGCACAAGGCTTGTCTTTCTATCACTGCGTGTGCGTGTGTGTGTGTTCGTGTGCGTGCGTGTGTGCACGAACCCCTAAGCACTTAACCCACCTGACAAGATTTCAAACAAAATCCACTTGTTTTTCTCATCACGCTCTTTTATAGGCGTGCGTGTGAGTGCGTTTGTGTGTCCGTGTGTGTGCGTGCGTGAGTGGGTGTGCAGGCTGCCAAGTTGAGATTTACAGAAAGGCTTTCTACATAATTGAAGAATCTCTTTTTCTTTTTTTTCCTGATCCAGTCCGTATTGCTGAGTCAGTTTCTTTAGGAGAGAGATGTGACTGTTTTACACAAGAGACCTGTCCCTAAGCGCACGTGGCGTGCGTGCGTGCGTGCGTGTGTGCGTGCGTGCGTGTGTGCGTACGTGTGTGTGTGTGTGCTTATGGTTGTATTACGTACAATTTGAGAAATACAAGTAAACATTGTGTTTTATCGCAAAAACAGATTTGTAGAGATAGGATAGGTTTACATTTCTTTTTTGTTTGTTTACTTCTGAAAGCTGACCGCAGCCATTAAGCTTAATCGTTTACCCGCCAGGAACATAGGAATTTTAAAACGTAGAATCTTGTAGCCTGCCACAAACGGAAAAGCCGTTTTAACAGCGATGTATTCATTAATGCATGTTTTAATACGATCGTATCGAAATCTACCGTCCGTTCGCTTTGTTATGCTTCTGACACAATGGGCGCGGCCATTTTGAAAATGCGCGCGCATCCACTTACATTGCCGGCTCTGGTTTCAGACGGCTTTATCTCACAGAAGCGACATTGCAGAGGACGCTTTGTCCCAGACAAGCGTTTTCAACGGCCTGTAGCAGGCGCTGTGATACTCGCGGTCCACTTTTTCCACCACCGACCGAGAGAACGAGCACACAGCTTCGTCAACACACACGGAATGGTTTCATAGTAAAATGCGATACGGATATTTGGCTCTTCAAAGTAAGTGTCACGCGTGATTAAACCATGGCAATACGCAATCGAGGGATTAATTAATGGCGGCAGGCTAAGAGTTAATGGAAAAAATAGCTATTTTAACTATTCTATTTTATCTTATCACAGTAATTCAAAAATGGTTAAAAACTGTTTTGGAGATACAATGTTTCCTCCGGGGCGACTGTGGCTCAGGAGGTAGAGCAGGTCGTCCAATGATCCATGGGTCGGCGGTTCGAATCCCGGCTCCTCCTGTCTACATGTCGAAGTGTCCTTGGGCAAGACACTGAACCCCAAATTGCTCCCGGTGTGCTGGTTGGTACCTTGCATGGCTTCCGCCGCAATCGGTGTATGAATGGGTGAATGTAATGCACAATATATGTAAAGCGCCTTGGATAAAGGCGCTATATAAATGCACCATTTACCATTTACCATTTTCCTCCCGATCAGGCTAGCGACAATATGCATGGAGTGTGTTCCACTAGTGCATTACCATGCATGTCATGCATCACTGCATTATGTAAGCCAGTGATGTAGTCCCCCCTGCAGAGGGAGCTGTCCTGCATGACAAGGCCCTCTCCCTCTCCTGGCACACGTAGGCCCACAGGCGCAGCTGCGTGAGGAGGCTTACCCCTGAGCCAGGTTGAATAATGATATAGAGGATATAGAGCCAGACCTCCTCGCGGAGCTCTCTCGCTCTGTCATTTTGCTCGCACGCATGCGCACGCACGCGCACGCACACACACACACACACACACACACGCACGCACGCACGCACATCACACCACCAAAAGACTGCTACAGCATTTGGGCCTGGGGCAAGGTTAGAGAGAGAGAGAAAGTGTTCAAAACACTTTTATAACCCTCTCTCTCTCTCTCTCTCTCTCTCTCTCTCTCTCTCTCTCTCTCTCTCTCTCTCTCTCTCTCTCTCTCTCTCTCTCTCTCTCTCTGTGACATTGCCCCTGACACCTCTGCTGTCACACGGTGGAAAGGTCAACGTTTACACAGTGACAGGACATGACCTTTGGAAGCATATTGTTAACAGGCTGCCTGGAATCTTAATGCAGCCGTGCACTTGACTACGTGGGTGTGTGCGTGCGTGCGTGCGCATAGGGGAGATGGTGTAAGATGTGTACTTAAGACATACGCAGTATCCTCTATTCTTAAATAGTGAACAGAGTATATACTCAATTAAATACTTGAGTATTCAAAAGTACAAATCGTGATGTACATTTCCTTGTCAATGCACTGCTGCATTGACCAGTCACATTTTCGTATAATATGCTCCCGAATCCACAACCTCGGTTTAGATCGGCTATTTTCACTATAGTTTCTATCCCGAGAGAGTCCCTTCCTGGAAATGTGGTGGATTCAAAAGTGCAATACCTTTACGGTGCCGGTATTTCTGTTGGAATAGCAGAGTGAATGTCATCAGCTTGAAAGGAAAAACAAATACTCGAAAAACTAGTACTCAAGTAAACGTGCATAGTTACTGTCCAGTCCCCCACTGAGTGCATGTGAGGATGCGTGCGTGTGCGTTTGCATGCGTGCGTGCGTGCGTGCGTGTGTGTGTGTGTGTGCGTGCGCGCGCGCGTGTGTGCGCGTGCGTGTTTGCGTGTGTGCGAACACGCGGTGTTGCTCACGGTGGTAAAAGAATCTCATTAGGTGCGCTAATGACGAACATAAAGGACGTGACATTAACGTTCCACTAATGTCAGGAGCCGTCACCAGCTGTGGGCCGGGACCCCCCCCCCACCCCCCTTATTCCTTTCATGTCTGCCACCTCTCAGCTGAGACCTCTCAACGAGGCCGCCCGCCCGCTCGCTCGTTTCCGGGGGACGCCGAGCGCTCCCCCGCGGCACATCAATCGAGCGTCACGCCGCGGCGCTGTCACGCCAGAGTGACTCTCGTCGCCTCGGTTTTTAAACCATCAGAACCCTCAGCATGCCTGTTATATGCAGACCGGCTAATATTGGCAAAGAGATTTGGTGTAGACTTAATAGTTTCTCAAAGAAAAGAGCGTTTTAGTAGTTAAAGAACTCGACGTTCAATGTCGTCTGAGCATTCAGACACTTGAACCCCCTATTCTTGGCAGAACATTCGCCAGAACTAGCTGGTCTCAGATCAGCGCTATACCGTAACACAGGGAAGCTGTCTGAAAACGGAATGGTTTGGCACCTCAGTATCTCTCAGAACTTATTGATGTATACACTTCCCCCAAGGTCACTGCGGTCTGCGGTCCAGTTCAATCTTAAGGTCACAAAGAAGACCAGAGGTGACCGAGCCTTTTCTGTCGTAGCCCCCACATTATGGAATGCGGGATTAGGATTTAGAAGAATCGGCCTCAGTCCTAAATGTGTTAACCCCGGTCGAGAGTTTCTATGGTGTACGTTTTGTTTCACTGTCTGCCGACGCTGCCGCGTCTTGTATTTTTCACCGTCTCCGTTTTTGTTGTTTTTACTATGTGTTCTTGCTGTTGCTTTCCTGTGATTTAGCTAGGTATTTAGTTTTATTTTTCTGTACAGCACTTTGTAAACCTTGCGTTGTAAACCGTGCTATATAAATAAAGTGGATTGGATTGGATTGGATTTACCTTTATCGTCTTAAGTCACTCTGGATAAAAACGTCTGCTAAATGCCTACATTGCTAATAGTCTACAAGGGTCAATTGTAGCTCGTAGACCTGCTATTTATGGCAAAGAGATTTGGCGTAACAACAGAAAGTACAGTTGCAACTCGGTCTGTTTCGCTAAGAATAGATGGGTTTCAGTGGTTGGAGAAAACAAAAAAACGTTCTATGGATGGATGGATGGATGACTTCTCGCAATGCGGGAACATGTTTCGGTGTTTTCTCTGCTCATTGTTTGTTTTTGCAACAACAAAGCATGTGTTGAGTGAGCGCTGAGAAAACGCTGCCTTTTTCGGTCTGCGTGGTGTTAGAGCGCTGATGGCTGCCGCGCCCGGGCCTGAAACCACCACTAAAGGATAGGCCGGGCGCTGAGGTCGCGTGGAAACCTTGTATGTCTAAAACCGTTACTTTTTCAAAGGGGGGTCGGGGGGATAACCTATGGTCCAATGCATCCAATTTAGTTATTCTTATATAGTCGCAAGCACTTGTTAGTGCTTTTCATTGGTTCAATATTTCTGAAACACCACCGACACACGATTGATTGATTGATTGATTGATTGATTGATTGATTGATTGATTGATTGATTGATTGAATACACCGACAAGCTCATAGCGCGCCACTGAGTGGCGCGCTACGAGCTTGTAGGTCTGCTATTTTTTTTAAATCGTGAAAATGTGGCGCAAATCATTGAATATATATTTCAGAGCGAACATTTTTAACTAAAATATTGGCTTCTGTGGGGGTCCCTGGAACTACATATTTTGAGATGGGGGTCCGTGGCCCAAATAGAGATAATTCTGGGGGTCCTTGACATGAAAAAGGTTGAGCACCACTGACATAGAAACATGGGTTTTTCAGAAAAATGTTAGGATTTAGAAGCCAAAATAGGTACAAAGAAACTTGAAAAAGTAGAAAGACAGAACTACGAGGTTTTCGGCGGTCGCTGCCGCTTCGACAGGCGATGATGTGTTCCAGTCGCGGCCCGGGCCTCGCTTCCAGATGTTTGCTTCCAGATGTCTGCGTGCTGGCGAGCGTGTCAGCGAGCGCTATAGGCCTCGGCTCGGCCATGATGTCACCGGGAGGGACGTCGGCGAAAAGAGAAACACAATGTCGGTTGTTCGAGTTAGGCCCTGAGTTGAGACGAAGCAGGCCGAACGATTAGGGGGATGTATGTAAGAACACAGCAGTGTCTTCCATTACTGTGCCCTGATCAAAGGCACGACGCATTGAGCGAAACAGATTGTTTCTTTGCAAATGACTGCACATGGAGTGCTGATTGATATTCGGAGCTCAACCACTTAAACATGATATATATATATTTGTTTGATCGGGTATTTGTTTTTGGAAAGAGCTGCCTTATCTGTGTGTCATGCGGTCTCGATCTAAACGTTCCTATAATACAAAAATTGCTACAGACTAGTGTTGCATTTTGCATTTCTTTTGTGAAATGTCTTCAAATAGGGACGCTAGATTTCAACTCGTTGAAGTCATAGTGTTTTGCTTTGTTTTTGATTTTCTTTCTTTCTTTCTTTCTTTCTTTCTTTCTTTTTACAGTTATTGGCCTATTTCACAGGTTTATTTCACAGGTATATTTTCACAATGACCCTTCCACACAAGTGTGTTTTTCGTTTTGTTTGCTTTTGTACCCATTTTTCTCTCCAATGTCTTTATGCCAGTTAATTCCTCCCAACACACATTTCTATGTGTTGTGTTGCCACTGCTGTTGTATCCTATCCTGACTCACCTGCCAGCGAGGAGCCCCCGCCGAGCGTCCGTCCCACCCCTCCTGTATCCTATACTGACTCACTTGTCAGTGAGGAGCCCCCGCCGAGCGGCCGTCCTACCTCTCCTGTATCCTATACTGACTCACTTGTCAGTGAGGAGCCCCCGCCGAGCGGCCGTCCTACCTCTCCTGTATCCTATACTGACTCACCTGCCAGTGAGGAGCCCCCGCCGAGCGTCCGTCCCACCCCTCCTGGCCAACAATCCCTGCTGACAGGATGGTGTTCGTATATAGACGCTCGAAAGAGCCGGACGGACCATGGCAGATTCAAACTCACAACCTTGGCGCAACCTTGGTGCGCAGCAATGTTTTTATTCAAAATGACACGGGCACCGAAATGCATCGGCCATGCATTCACTCACCCGCAAAGATTATAGAACCTTGAAACGTTAAAACTCTTGTTTTCGTATAAACGTATGCTGTCTGTAGTTCTGTTCCCACAAGGCCTAACCCACTAACCTGGACCTCCAAAAGCGATGATTTATTTACCATTTGACCCGTATCTTATCACCAGGCATTATATTTTTTACGTCGTCGTGGCATATTTCCGGTGTAACGTGAAATAGAGAAGGAAGGAGTCAAAACGTTCACAGCTGTGTTTTAAAAAGAATCTGCGGGACGAGAATAGCCGACAGGAAAGTCTTCCCCCCGTTGGGCGGGCGGCGAGGCGAGGCGTGGGTGATTCTCTTGTGGACGGTCCCAGTTTGGACATGAGATGAGTTATGGCTGAAAAGACGGCGTGACCCGAAACGTCTGCACGCACGCACGCACGCACACACACACACACACACACACACACACACACACACACACACACACACACACACACACACACACACACACACACACCGTTGCATAACACAGCATGGTGTAGCACCCATCTGCTCCTCATAACGCAGAGCTTTATACCCTCTGCACATTCCTACCGGTGTCTGCTCAACATGTGTGTGTGTGTGTGTGTGTGCGTCTGTGTGTCTGTGTGTCTGTACGTGTGTGCGTGTGCATGTACAGACGGGAATTGCTATTCTTGTGATTGCAGAATTTGAGAAATTGACATTGTGATATGTCTCATAAGATAATTTGTTGTTAAACCCATTTTGACCTGAGATCAGATTCTAAAAATGTCTTCTACATCCTGACAGTTTTCTACATCCAGTCGTTCTTCGATTTTTCAAAAATAGCAGACCTACAAGCTCGTAGACCTATGAGCTTGTAGATCTGCTATTTTTCAATAGCTAAAGCATAACATGATGCTAACACCAAAAGGGGTTCCCGCCCTAAATGGGTTAATGCGTGGGGGAAATGATTTTTAGAGTTAAAAGGCCAAAACCACACCAATGCAACAACTCCTTGCAACAAAACAGTTTTAAGGACATGTCACACCAATGCAACTCCTTGCAACTACAGCCATTGGGGGATAATGGTTACATGCAACTACTCGCAACCGTTTGCAAGGAGTTGCGTGGCGAATCATCGGTGCGGTTTGTTGGGCCTTTTAGGATTACAATTAGGACAATATTGAGGTTAGCGTTAGGCATTTAAAGGTTAGGTCCAGGGGGTTGGGATTTTCATTCATTTTTTTTGTCATGCACCGAAAATATCCGATCTACAAGCTCACAACACGTCGCCCTGTGACACGTTGTGAGCTTGTATTTTCGGCTTTTTAGGGTAAAAAATGGGAAACGATGGCATTCTTAAAAATGACGCCCGAAAAGGTTGACGTCCTCACAACTACAGTAATACAAATGTGCACGTGTGCGTGTGTGCGTGCATCTGTGCGTGGGCGGGTCTTCCCGCATGTGTGTTTTTTAATGAGCGTATCGCTCGGGATTGATGCGTGTGCGTGTTGTTTGTGGTGGAGGCTGATCCATGTGTGTTTGAATGCATGTCGGGGAGGCCAGAAGAAGTCATCACCTCTCACTTTCTGCAGAACCTCCTCCCCTCCCGATGGCGTATGTATGAGTTATGAACTGAGGGGGAGGCAGCCACTCAATAACACACAGGGGGGCGCGCGTGTGTGTGTGCATGTGTGTGTGTGTACATGTGCGTGCGTGTGTGTGCGAGAGACTGCTAGTGAGAGGCCTGGAGTGTGATCTTTCTGTCCAAGGTCGAGGGGAGTTGAACTAGTCCTGTCTATCCATCAGCCACTGTGTGTGTGTGTGTGTGTGTGTGTGTGTGTGTGTGTGTGTGTGTGTGTGTGTGTGTGTGTGTGTGTGTGTGTGTGTGTGTGTGTGTGTGTGTGTGTGTGTGTGTGTGTGTGTGTGTGTGTGTGTGTGTGTGTGTGTGTGTGTGTGTGTGTGTGCGTGCGTGCGTGCGTGCGTGCGTGCGTGCGTGCGAGCGAGACAGATGCAGACACAACACGTCGAGGCCCCCCCCCCCCCGGGGACTACAGGGGCCCCCCTTGGCGGCTATCTCTGCCTGGCTCTCTCTGCCAGGATCTCACGCTGTGGGTGGGATGGATGCGATTGGTCGGAGACAGGAGGAGGGGGCGGGACCATGACATTACACTCTTTACGGCCACACTAGTTTTAGACCAAACGAGCCGTGCCATGAAGCACGTCTGACGGCTTCAAGAGTTGTCTCCAAACTTCTCTATGATGTGCTACGGCTCGGTTTCAGATCTACTTCACTATAGATCTCAGAGGCAAATATTGCACATTGCGACTTGACAACTTTAGCTACTAGTTACTTTGTAGTGGTCCCTTACAGGTCTGTAACCGTTGACAGTACAAATGGACCCTTATGGGTCTGTGACTCTGAGAATGCGCACGTATGGTGGTCCTCGACATGTAAGGTATTTGACGACCCCTCAGGGGCCTCTCTTCATGGTCTTTTCAATGTGACTGATGACCTCTGGCCACTGCCTGCCTTGATTGGCTTTGAACTTTGACCTCATGTTGACCGAGCCCTGTGTTTTTTTCCTTGTTTCCATAGAAACCAGCACCCCGGCAGACACGGCCACGCCCACCCTGCCCGCCGGCATGGAAACCAGCACCGCCTCCGTGTCAACGACAGGTGAGATCTACGTCTATACGCTCACTGGGAGTACAACTGGATTAGCTTGAAAACATACTTGACCTGAGATCAGATTCTAAAAATGTCTTCTACATCCTGACAGTTTTCTATAAAAGCTATGTTTCTATGTCAGTCGATTTAAAAAAAATAGCAGACCTACAAGCTCGTAGCGCGCCACTCGGTGGCGCGCTATGAGCTTGTAGATCTGCTATTTTTCAATAGCTAAAGCATAACATAATGCTAACACCAAAAGGGGTTCCCGCCCAAAATGGGTTAAAGTAGCAAAAGTAAAAGTACTCATTATGCAGAATTCCCATTTCAGAAGTATATATACCGTATATATATCACGCTAGTTGGCTTTTATTATTGATCGTTAACAACTGAAGTGCTATTTTGGATACTTTTGCTATTCGAAAATAGCTGGCAATTTTTTGAAGAACTTTTGAAGAATTACTCTGCCATGTAATATTAACTAAAGCTGTCAAATAAAAATGTGTTTGACATGCAGTGGTGCAAAAGTACAATATGTAGCGGAAGTCACATAAAGGTGCTTTGAAATTGTTGAAATCGGTTGACTATGCACGCAGTTACTTGACCACACTGCTAAAGTGGACGATGTTCTATGTAAAAACAATGACCGCATGAGTTAACTGTAACATCTCCATTCAAAGCAAGACGGTGGTGAACATTTCTTCTGTTCTCTGAAATGACTGACAGTGATTTCCTCTCTCTCTCTCTCTCCCTCCCCCCGGCGGTCCCCCGGGCAGCAGGCTCCCATGGTGCGTGTGACTTTGAGCAGGGCCTGTGTGGGTGGACCCACGACCCCAACGCGCCTCTCCTGTGGTCCCTGCACCACCACGGTGAGTGACCCCCACCCCACCGCGGTCACCGTTTAGATCTGCTTTAATTCCATCACACCCTGTGGACATTACACGCTCTTGTTTTTTACTTTATGTGGTTTACCGTCTGCTGCCATTTTTATGCGGCTGTATAGAGGGGTTTGCACAATGCATAAACTCAGTGGCAAATCCAGTGGCAAAGTGAGTCCACTGGTGGGCCATCAAATGATTGATTTTTAAATGATAAAGTAAAATTAAAAAGTCAGTTAGTTCCATTGATCCAAGCCAGAACACAATGTATTGATCAGTGAAGCTGAAACACGAATTTCAAACGCTGGTTGGATAAAGTAACGCCGGCATATTATTGGTCCCTTTTACACCGCTAGAAGAAGAGAGAAAATAGGCCTGGGCCATGGCTCAGTGGTCCAGGCACCTTGGCTGGTAATCCAGTCTGGCAGTGTGCCGCGGGTTCGACTCCCGATCCCGACGGCCTTTACTGCATGTCTTCCCCCCCATCTCTCCCCATTTCCTGTCAGCCTACTGTCTGTCCCTCCATAAAAAATATAAAATAAAGGCGAAAGCCACAAAAGAAAACATTAAAAAAAAAAAAAAAGAGAGAAAATATATATCCATAGTAAAGGCTCCAAAAGCATAAATCCCTGTCGCAGCAGAATAAAAAACATCTGCTGTATCTTTTATGAATACGGCTTCACTTGTGAACCGCGAGGGTGTATGAAAGGAAAAGTGAGTCATTATTCCTTCAAGATAGAGGGGCGCAGATCTCGGTGATCCTCATCGGGAGGGTATGCGCCTGCAGTAATGGCTGAGCATTAAAATGGCCGAGCAGGGAATGGCATCTCACTCTCTGGAATCTCTCCCGTTCCCCAACTAAACTTTAATAAGAGCTACTGGCTCTTAACCCATTTTGGGCGGGAACCCCCGTTGGTGTTTGTTTTAAGCATTATGTTATACTTTAGCTATTGAAAAATAGCGGATCTACAAGCTCATAGCGCGGCACCGAGTGCCGTGCTATGAACTTGTAGGTCTGCTATTTTTGAAAAATCTTGAAAATGTGGCCCAAATGTTTGAATATATTCTTTCACAGCGAACGTTTTTAATTCAAATCTTTGCTACTAGGGGGGGGGGGGGGGGGAGGGTCCCTGGAACAACATATTTTCAGATGGGGATCGGCATATATTTTTGGGAGTCCTTCACAAGAAAATGTTTGAGAACGACTGACAATAGAAACATATTTTTTTGCAGAAAACTGTCAAGATTTAGAAGACATTTGTGGAATCGTCCTCAGGTCAAAATGGGTTAACCCCTTGGTGTCCCGTGTGTCGGCACGACACGCCAGACAAATCGTGTGACGAGCCAGGCAGGCGTTTTTTATGTATGTTTGTACTGTACGCTAGCCTAAAGGGCCATTCACACTGAGCACTATAACGACAGCCAGCCAGTGCTGGTGTTTAGCAGCCTGCACCGCTCAGTTCACAGGGGTGTGATTTTTTTCTATTACATTGAAAACTGAGAATATATCGAGAGCGACATTTAAAGGACCATTATCAATTCATAGTATATCGTATAATCACCATGTCCATGAATAGCTTTTATTTTCAGACTGTGTCTGTCTACTTTCTCCATAATCATTAAAACTTTACACTTCTAACCTGAATAATTGAGTCAAAGTAGGCTAATGAATTTCATTTCCTAATCAATCTTTTCTCGAGGGGCGGTTTTTCGGCCAGACTTTTCAAACCAATTCACGCTTTGTTTGAAATCCATTCAAGCGACTCCATAAAGTCCATTATGCCATAACTTAACTTTCACAAGACAAATAAGCACGTCATGGAGATCACTATGGTGGATAAAAGGTTTCCAAACCTTTTAGTTCAAGACCCAAAAGAAATGTGACGTCTTCCTGCCCTCCCTGTGACCCAAACGATTGAAAATAGCACACCTATATATAAGGTTTCAGCGTGTCAATTTGTAGGTTTTGTAGATCTGCTATTTCAGTACATTTGAATTACTTTGTTTGATGGAAATTCTTTAAAATAATGTTAGATTCTTTATTTTTGTGTATATATATTTTATTTATTTTTTAAAGAATTTTAAAATAATAGAAAAATATGTAGAAAACAACATTTTAAAATAAAAAAAGTACATAAAACATACTCGCGACCCATAACCCATTCTGGACGGGAACCCCTTTTGGTGTTTTAACTAAGCAATACCTTAGCTATTGAAAAATAGCAGATTTACAAGCTCATAGCGCGCCATTCGGTTGTAGGTCTGCTATTTTTGAAAAATCGTAAAAATGCGGCGCAAATCTTTGAATATATATTCTTTCAGAGCGAACGTTTTTTTTATTTCGATGTCAGGCCTAAATGGGATAAAAATGGGTCTGCAACCGACCCCAAAACGGGTCCCGTTCCCAGCGTTTGCAGGGCAAGCACTGCGGGATACGCCATCTCTCACGTTTCAAGTCTCTGCAAGCTAATGTTCACACAGTAACTGTCCTGAAGTGAACTGGATCCCCTGGAACATCAAACAGATGTACTGTGCTTTTGGAAAAGTATGATCAGTGATGTAAAAAAAAAAAAAATCTACTGCCAGGCACAGTCAGACCACGGATAATTATGATCCTTCAATTATTAACCCATTTTGGGCGGGAACCCCCTTTGGTGTTTTAAGCATTATTTATGTTATACTTTAGCTATTGAAAAATAGCAGATCTACAAGCTCATAGCGCGCCACCGAGTGGCGCGCTACGAGCTTGTAGGTCTGCTATTTTTGAAAAATCGTGAAAATGTGGCACAAATCTTTGAATATATATTTCAGAGCAAACATTTTTAATTCAAATATTGGCTTCTGGGGGGGTCCCTGGAACTACATATTTTGAGATGGGGGTCCGTGGCCCAATAGAGATAATTCTGGGGGTCCTTGACATGAAAAAGGTTGAGCACCACTGACATAGAAACATAGGTTTTTCAGAAAAATGTTAGGATTTAGAAGCCTTTTTTTTAATCGACCTCAGTCCAGAATGGGTTAAATACCTGTTCCTGTACCCTCTGACGCTGAAACACATTCTCATTCCCCATTTTTTTGGGGGCTATATTTCTGACGTCTAACCCCAATTAATAGTACCGCTCAGCGTGTCCATCAAAGAGCTGGAGCTCGCACAAAAACTAATTTCACCCACTGCTCTATGCCTGTAAACCTGTGATGTGACGAGAAAAATGATACCCACTTCAACCTAGTATATATTCTTCATTTTACGTCAAATTGTCTATTTAGTAGGCTATTTTTAATCTAATGTATTATCTCAAAGTACAAATTTGAATCAAGGAATTTTACTTGTAACAGCAGTTGCATTTCTGTTTTACTTTAACCCATTTTGGGCGGGAACCCCTTTTGGTGTTAGCATTATGTTATACTTTAGCTATTGAAAAATAGCAGATCTACAAGCTCGTAGCGCGCCACCGAGTGGCGCGCTACGAGCTTGTAGATCTGCTATTTTTGAAAAATCGAAGAACGACTGACATAGAAACAGCTTTTTCAGAAAACTGTCAGGATGTAGAAGACATTTTTAGAATCTGATCTCAGGTCAAAATGGGTTAATAATGCGGCACTAGTGTAACCTTTTGATGAATACAATTTTATGTTGTCCAATATGTATGGTATAGAGGAGTATGATAAAACAATATAACTTATACAATATGTATGGTATAGAGGAGTATGATAAAACAATATATAACTTATACAATATGTATGGTATAGAGGAGTATGATAATACAATATATAACTTATACAATATGTATGGTATAGAGGAGTATGATAAAACAATATATAACTTATACAATATGTATGGTATAGAGGAGTATGATAATACAATATATAACTTATACAATAATTGGGGAGGTTGTATTTTGTCTCCCTGCTCTTCCATTGAGACATTTAACCCATTCTGACCTGAGATCAGATTCTAAAAATGTCTTCCACATCCTGACAGTTTTCTGAAAAAGCTATGTTTCTATGTCAGTCGTTCTTCGATTTTTCAAAAATAGCAGACCTACAAGCTCGATAGCGCGCCACTCGGTGGCGCGCTATGAGCTTGTAGATCTGCTATTTTTCAATAGCTAAAGCATAACATAATGCTAACGCCAAAAGGGGTTCCCGCCCCAAAATGGGATAAGTAAGCCTTGCTGAGCTTTTACTTTAACGCTCATAGGGGCTCATAGCGTGATACGGCTTGATATACGAGTACACCCCCTGGACATGACGCTAGTATGTCGCAGGGGACTTTACCACCCAATCCAACCCTTGATGCTATGAGTGCCAAGCAGGGAGGCATTGGGGTCCCATTTTCCCAGAGTCTTTGGTATGACCCCGGCCGGGGATCAAACCCCGACCTCCCAGTCCCAGGGCGGTCAGTTCGGACACTGAGACATTTAGATAACGTGTCAAAGGTCATGTCTTACCTAGACAGGATCTGACAGCAGGCAAGTCTCTATTAGCTCAATGGTAAATACATACATAAAAAAATCAGCACTTGTGCAGGAAATGAGGTTTAAATCGGGGCGTTTATTGGCCAGACTTTGCCTTTCGCAAATTTGTCATACCGTCTGGAGCAACGGAAGCTCTTATCATGAGTAAAGCAATAAGGAAGTGGAGCCTCGACTCCCCACTTCCGTTTCGTCTTACAGTCCGCAAATGTATCCCAATCTAAATAGAAATAATCTAAACATATATAGCTTGCTGCTTTAGCAGAAACGGATATTAAAAAAATGTAAAATATATCTTTGCGAGCACGGGAAATGGCAGCTTCATTACTCGGTGTAGTTCTAAGATTCTGTATAGCATTCGGGAGATTGTGGAATAGTACGCGAGACAGAAGAGGAAAGTTACATGAGTAATACATCAGAGCATGTTCCACCACCGCATCTCGTCTCGTACATCTTCAGAGTGGTGCTTTTAAGCATTGTACAACATCCCCCCCCCCCCCCACACCCACCCCTCCCCCGCCCGCCACCCCCCCACAAAAAAGCCCATTAGCGGGAACCT
>NC_136803.1:24899791-24913231 GCF_951216825.1 Electrona antarctica | reverse complement strand
TTTCTCTGCTCATTGTTTGTTTTTGCAACAACAAAGCATGTGTTGAGTGAGCGCTGAGCAAACGCTGCCTTTTTCGGTCTGCGTGGTGTTAAAGCGCTGATGGCTGCCGCCGCCCGGGCCTGAAACCACCACTAAAGGATACGCCGGGCGCTGAGGTCGCGTGGAAACCTCGTATGTCTAAAACCGTTACTTTTTCTGGGAATCGAAGGGGGGTCGGGGGGGATAACCTATGGTCCAATGCATCTAATTTAGTTATTCTTATATAGTCGCAAGCTCTTGTTAGTGCTTTTCATTGGTTCAATATTTCTGAAACACCACCGACACACGATTGATTGATTGATTGATTGATTGATTGATTGATTGAATACTTTATTAACCCTTTGCAAAAAGTATAGGCACAGCTCATAGCTCGTAGCGCGCCACCGAGTGGCGCGCTACAAGCTTGTAGGTCTGCTATTTCGTGAAAATGTGGCGCAAATCATTGAATATATATTTCAGAGCGAACATTTTTAACTAAAATATTGGCTTCTGTGGGGGTCCCTGGAACTACATTGAGATGGGGGTCCGTGGCCCAATAGAGATAATTCTGGGGGTCCTTGACATGAAAAAGGTTGAGCACCACTGACATAGAAACATGGGTTTTTCAGAAAAATGTTAGGATTTAGAAGCCTTTTTTTTAATCGACCTCAGTCCAAAATAGGTACAAAGAAACTTGAAAAAGTAGAAAGACAGAACTACGAGGTTTTCGGCGGTCGCTGCCGCTTCGACAGGCGATGATGTGTTCCAGTCGCGGCCCGGGCCTCGCTTCCAGATGTTTGCTTCCAGATGTCTGCGTGCTGGCGAGCGTGTCAGCGAGCGCTATAGGCCTCGGCTCGGCCATGATGTCACCGGGAGGGACGTCGGCGAAAAGAGAAACACAATGTCGGTTGTTCGAGTTAGGCCCTGAGTTGAGACGAAGCAGGCCGAACGATTAGGGGGATGTATGTAAGAACACAGCAGTGTCTTCCATTACAGTTGCCCTGATCAAAGGCACGACGCATTGAGCGAAACAGATTGTTTCTTTGCAAATGACTGCACATGGAGTGCTGATTGATATTCGGAGCTCAACCACTTAAACATGATATATATATATTTGTTTGATCGGGTATTGGTTTTTGGAAAGAGCTGCCTTATCTGTGTGTCATGCGGTCTCGATCTAAACGTTCCTATAATGAAAAAATTAAAATACTGTTATGGAAAATGCTACAGACTAGTGTTGCATTTTACATTTCTTTTGTGAAATGCCTTCAAATAGGGACGCTAGATTTCAACTTTTTCAAGTGTTTTGCTTTTTTTTCTCCTTTCTTTCTTTCTTTCTTTCTTTCTTTCTTTCTTTCTTTCTTTCTTTCTTCTTATTTTTATTTTTTACAGTTATTGGCCTATTTGACAGGTATATTTCACAGATATATTTTTCACAATGACCCTTCCACATAAGTGTGTTTTTCGTTTTGTTTGCTCGTTTGCTTTTGTACCCATTTTTCTCTCCAATGTAGTCTTTATGCCAGTTGATTCCTCCCAACACACATTTATATGTGTTGTGTTGTGTTGTTGTATCCTATACTGACTCACCTGCCAGTGAGGAGCCCCCGCCGAACGTCCGTCCCACCCCTCCTGTATCCTATACTGACTCACCTGCCAGTGAGGAGCCCCCGCAGAGCGGCCGTCCTACCCCTCCTGTATCCTATACTGACTCACCTGCCAGTGAGGAGCCCCCGCCGAGCGTCCGTCCTACCCCTCCTGTATCCTATACTGACTCACCTGCCAGTGAGGAGCCCCCGCCGAGCGTCCGTCCTACCCCTCCTGTATCCTATACTGACTCACCTGCCAGTGAGGAGCCCCCGCCGAGCGTCCGTCCTACCCCTCCAGTATCCTATACTGACTCACCTGCCAGTGAGGAGCCCCCGCCGAGCGTCCGTCCTACCCCTCCTGGCCAACAATCCCTGCCTGACAGGCTGGTGTTTGTATATAGACGCTCGAAAGAGCCGGACGGACCATGGTAGATTCAAACTCACAACCTTGGCGGCGGTGGTGGGCAGCAATATTTTTATTCAAAATGACATGGGTACCGAAATGCATCGGCCATGCATTCACTCACCCGCGAAGACTATAGAACCTTGAAACGTTAAAACTCTTTGTTTTCGTATAAACGTATGCTGTCTGTAGTTCTGTTCCCACGAGGCCTAACCCACTAACCTGGACCTCCAAAAGCGATGATTTATTTACTATTTGACCCGTATCTTATCACCAGGCATTATATTTTTTACGTCGTCGTGGCATATTTCCGATGTAACGTGAAATAGAGAAGGAAGGAGTCAAAACGTTCACAGCTGTGTTTTAAAAAGAATCCGCGGGACGAGAATAGCCGACAGGAAAGTCTTCCCCCCGTTGGGCGGGCGGCGAGGCGAGGCGTGGGTGATTCTCTTGTGGACGGTCCCAGTTTGGACATGAGATGAGTTATGGCTGAAAAGACGGCGTGACCCGAAACGTCTGCACGCACGCACGCACGCACGCACGCACACACACACACACACACACACACACACACACACACACACACACACACACACACACACACACACACACACACACACACACACACACACACACACGCCGTTGCATAACACAGCATGGTGTAGCACCCATCTGCTCCTCATAACGCAGAGCTTTATACCCTCTGCACATTCCTACCGGTGTCTGCTCAACATGTGTGTGTGTGCGTGCGTGTGTGTGTGCGTGTGTGTCTGTGTGTCTGTGTGTGTGTGTGTGTGTGTGTTGTGTGTGTGTGTGTGTGTGTGTGTGTGTGTGTGTGTGTGTGTGTGTGTGTGTGTGTGTGTGTGTGTGTGTGTGTGTGTGTGTGAGTGAGTGAGTGAGTGAGTGAGTGAGTGAGTGAGTGAGTGAGTGAGTGAGTGTGTGTGTGTGTGTGTGTGTGTGTGCATGTACAGACGGGAATTGCTATTCTTGTGATTGCAGAATTTGAGAAATTGACATGTGTGATATGTCTCATAAGAGAATTTGTTTTATGCGTGGGGGAAATGATTTTTAGAGTTAAAAGGCCAAAACCACACCAATGCAACAACTCCTTGCAACAAAACAGTTTTAAGGACATGTCACACCAATGCAACTCCTTGCAACTACAGCCATTGGGGGATAATGCTTACATGCAACTACTCGCAACCGTTTGCAAGGAGTTGCATGGTGAATCATTGGTGCGGTTTGTTGGGCCTTTTAGGATTACAATTAGGACAATATTGAGGTTAGCGTTAGGCATTTAAAGGTTAGGTCCAGGGGGTTCATTTTTTTTGTCATGCACCGAAAATACCCGATCTACAAGCTCACAACGCATCGCCCTGTGACACATTGTGAGCTTGTATCTTCGGCTTTAGGGTAAAAAATGGCAAACGATGCCATTCTTAAAAAGGACGCCCGAAAATGTTGATGTCCTCACAACTACAGTAATACAAATGTGCACGCGTGCGTGCGTGCATCTGTGCGTGGGCGGGTCTTCCCGCATGTGTGTTTTTTAATGAGCGTATCGCTCGGGATTGATGCGTGTGCGTGTTGTTTGTGGTGGAGGCTGATCCATGTGTGTTTGAATGCATGTCGGGGAGGCCAGAAGAAGTCATCACCTCTCACTTTCTGCAGAACCTCCTCCCCTCCCGATGGCGTATGTATGAGTTATGAACTGAGGGGGAGGCAGCCACTCAATAACACACAGGGGGGCGCGTGTGTGTGTGTGCATGTGTGTGTGTGTACATGTGCGTGCGTGTGTGTGCGAGAGACTGCTAGTGAGAGGCCTGGAGTGTGATCTTTCTGTCCAAGGTCGAGGGGAGTTGAACTAGTCCTGTCTATCCATCAGCCACTGTGTGTGTGTGTGTGTGTGTGTGTGTGTGTGTGCGTGTGTGCGTGTGTGCGTGCGTGCGTGCGTGCGTGCGTGCGTGCGTGCGTGCGAGACAGATGCAGACACAACACGTCGAGGCCCCCCCCCCCCCCCCCCGGGGACTACAGGGGCCCCCCCTTGGCGGCTATCTCTGCCTGGCTCTCTCTGCCAGGATCTCACGCTGTGGGTGGGATGGATGCGATTGGTCGGAGACAGGAGGAGGGGGCGGGACCATGACATCACACTCTTTACGGCCACACTAGTTTTAGACCAAACGAGCCGTGCCATGAAGCACGTCTGACGGCTTCAAGAGTTGTCTCCAAACCTCTCCATGTTGCGCTACGGCTCGGTTTCAGGTCTACTTCACTAGATCTCAGAGGCAAATATTGCACATTACGACTTGACAACTTTAGCTACTAGTTACTTTGTAGATTTTGATTATTATTACAAAACAAAGTGGTCCCTTACAGGTCTGTAACCGTTGAGAGTACAAATGGACCCTTATGGGTCTGTAACTCTGAGAATGTACACGTATGGTGGTCCTCGACATGTAGGGTATTTGAAGACCCCTCAGGGGCCTCTCTTCAATGTGACCGGTTCCCTGACTGATGACCTCTGGCCACTGCCTGCCTTGATTGGCTTTGAACTTTGACCTCATGTTTGACCGAGCCCTGTGTTTTTTCCCTTGTTTCCATAGAAACCAGCACCCCGGCAGACACGGCCACGCCCACCCTGCCCGCCGGCATGGAAACCAGCACCGCCTCCGTGTCAACGACAGGTGAGATCTACGTCTACGTTCACTGGGAGTACAACTGGATTAGCTTGAAAACATACTTAACCCATTCTGACCTGAGATCAGATTCTAAAAATGTCTTCTACATCCTGACAGTTTTCTGAAAAAGCTATGTTTCTATGTCGTTCTTCGATTTTTCAAAAATAGCAGACCTACAAGCTCGTAGCGCGCCACTCGGTGGCGCGCTATGAGCTTGTAGATCTGCTATTTTTCAATAGCTAAAGCATAACATACAGTAATGCTAGCACCAAAAGGTATAGCAAAATTAAAAGTACTCATTATGCAGAATTCCCATTTCAGAAGTATATACTGTATATATCATGCTAGTTGACTTTTATTGTTGATCATTAACAACTGAAGTGCTATTTTGGATACTTTTGCTATTCGAAAATAGCTGGCTATTTTTTGAAGAACTTTTGAAGAATTACTCTGCCATGTAATGTAACTAAAGCTGTCAAATAAAAATGTGTTTGACATGCAGTGGTGCGAAAATACAACATGTATAGCGGAAGTCAAGTAAAGGTGCTTTGAAATAGTTCTCAAGTACATCGGTCGACTATACACGCAGTTACTTGACAATACTGCTAAAGTGGACGATGTTCTATGTAAAAACAATGACTGCATAAGTAACTGTAACATCTCCATTCAAAGCAAGACGGTGGTGAACATTTCTTCTGTTCTCTGAAATGACTGACAGTGATTTCCTCTCTCTCTCTCTCTCCCTCCCCCCGGCGGTCCCCGGCAGCAGGCTCCCATGGTGCGTGTGACTTTGAGCAGGGCCTGTGTGGGTGGACCCACGACCCCAACGCGCCTCTCCTGTGGTCCCTGCACCACCACGGTGAGTGACCCTCACCCCACCGCGGTCACCGTTTAGATCTGCTTTAATTCCATCACACCCTGCGGACATTACACGCTCTTGTTTTTTACTTTATGTGGTTTACCGTCTGCTGCCATTTTTATGCGGCTGTATAGAGGGGTTTGCACATTGCATAAACTCAGTGGCAAATCCAGTGGCAAAGTGAGTTTAATGTCGTTTAACGGCGTTTAATAATACAATCAGATAAGACTTTTCTGTTTGGATGTCAAGGCCAGAAAGTAGGGTTTTTTTTGCCACTCAGTAGGTGTTCCTGCATAACTTCAGGGTATATTAATGATGTCACGTGCATACCCTCTATTTTGGTGTAAGCACGAGGTTGACCAACACAATTGATTTGACTTGAAATAAACTTTAGGCCAGCGGTTCTCAACTTGTGGGTCCACTGGTGGGCCGTAAGGATATTTAGCGAGAGGGCCGTCAAATGATTGGCCAAAAATGTATGTTTTTAAATGATAAAGTAAAATTAAAAAAGTGAGTTAGTTCCATTGATTCAAGCCAGAACACAATTGATTGATCGTTAAAATCTGCGCAGCTGGGTGAAGCTGAAACCCGAATTTCAAACGCTGGTTGGATAAAGTAACGCCGGCATATTATTGGTCCCTTTACACCGCTAGAAGAGAGAAAATAGGCCTGGCTCAGCGGTCCAGGCACCTTGGCTGGTAATCCAGTCTGGCAGTGTGCCGCGGGTTTGACTCCCGATCCCGACGGCCTTCACTGCATGTCTCCCCCCCCCATCTCTCTCCCCATTTCCTGTCAGCCTACTGTCTGTCCCTCCATAAAAAAATATAAAATAAAGGCGAAAGCCACAAAAAAAACGGAAAACGAAAATATATATCCATAGTAAAGGCTCCAAAAGCATAAATCCCTGTCGCAGCAGAATAAAAAACATCTGCTGTATCTTTTATGAATACGGCTTCACTTGTGAACCGCGAGGGTGTATGAAAGGAAAAGTGAGTCATTATTCCTTCAAGATAGAGGGGCGCAGATGGAAGTCTCGGTGATCCTCATCGGGAGGGTATGCGCCTGCAGTAATGGCTGAGCATTAAAATGGCCGAGCAGGGAATGGCATCTCACTCTCTGGAATCTCCCCGTTCCCCAACTAAACTTTAATAAGAAGAGCTACTGGCTCTTAACCCATTTTGGGCGGGAACCCCCGTTGGTGTTTTAAGCATTATGTTATACTTTAGCTATTGAAAAATAGCGGATCTACAAGCTCATAGCGCGGCACCAAGTGCCGCGCTATGAACTTGTAGGTCTGCTATTTTTGAAAAATCGTGAAAATGTGGCCCAAATGTTTGAATATATTCTTTCCCAGCGAATGTTTTTAACTACAATCTTTGCTACTGGGGGGGGGGTCCCTGGAACAACATATTTTCAGATGGGGATCGGCATATATTTTTGGGAGTCCTTCACAAGAAAATGTTTGAGAACGACTGACAATAGAAACATAGTTTTTTGCAGAAAACTGTCAAGATTTAGAAGACATTTGTGGAATCGTCCTCAGGTCAAAATGGGTTAACCCCTTGGTGTCCCGTGTGTCGGCACGACACGCCAGACAAATCGTGTGACGAGCCGGTCAGGCGTTTTTTTATGTCTCAAGCGGGACCTGTAGGCCCCCAGATGGAAATGTTGCGTGTGTATGTCTGTACTGTACGCTAGCCTAAAGGGCCATTCACACTGAGCTCTATAACGACAGCCAGCCAGTGGTGGTGTTGAGCAGCCTGCACCGCTCAGTTCACAGGGGTGTGATTTTTTTCTATTACATTGAAAACTGAGAATATATTGAGAGCGACATTTAAAGGACCATTATCAATTCATAGTATATCGTATAATCACCATGTCCATGAATAGCTTTTATTTTCAGACTGTGTCTGTCTACTTTCTCCATAATCATTAAAACTTTACACTTCTAACCTGAATAATTGAGTCAAAGTAGGCTAATGAATTTCATTTCCTAATCAATCTTTTCTCGAGGGGCGGTTTTTCGGCCAGACTTTTCAAACCAATTCACGATTTGTTTGAAATCCATTCAAGCGACTCCATAAAGTCCATTATGCCATAACTTAACTTTCACAAGACAAATAAGCACGTCATGGAGATCACTATGGTGGATAAAAGGTTTCCAAACCTTTTAGTTCAAGACCCAGAATAACTGTGACGTCTCCCTGGCCTCCCCGTGACCCAAACTATTGAAAATAGCACACCTACAGTATAAGGTTCTTGTAGTCTGCTATTTCAGGTCTTGTAGATCTGCTATTTCAGTACATTTGAATTACTTTTATTTTGTTTGATGGCATTTCTTTAAAAGAATGTTAGATTCTTTATTTGTGTGTGTATATATATTTAAAAAAAATGTAAGAATTTTAAAATAATAGAAAAAGATGTAGAAAACACAACATTTTAAATACAAAAATACATAAAACATACTCACGACCCATAAAAATGGGTCTGCAACCGACCCCAAAACGGGTCCCGTTCCCAGCGTTTGGGCAAGCACTGTGGGATACGCCATCTCTCACGTTTCAAGTCTCTGCAAGCTAATGTTCACACAGTAACTGTCCTGAAGTGAACTGGATCCCCTGGAACATCAAACAGATGTACTGTGCTTTTGGAAAAGTATGATCAGTGATGTAAAAAAAAGAAAAATCTACTGCCAGGCACAGCCAGCACAGTCAGACCACGGATAATTATGATCCTTCAATTATTAACCCATTTTGGGCGGGAACCCCCTTTGGTGTTTTAAGCATTATGTTATACTTTAGCTATTGAAAAATAGCAGATCTACAAGCTCATAGCGCGCCACCGAGTGGCGCACTACGAGCTTGTAGGTCTGCTATTTTTGAAAAATCGTGAAAATGTGGCACAAATCTTTGAATATATATTTCAGAGCAAACATTTTTAATTAAAATATTGGCTTCGGGGGGTCCCTGGAACTACATATTTTGAGATGGGGGTCCGTGGCCCAATAGAGTTAATTCTGAGCAATAGGTTTTTCAGAAAAATGTTAGGATTTAGAAGCTTTTTTTTTAATCGACCTCAGTCCAAAATGGGTTAAATACCTGTTCCTGTACCCTCTGACGCTGAAACACATTCTCATTCCCCATTTTTTTGGGCTTTATTTCTGACGTCTAACCCCAATTAATAGTACCGCTCAGCGTGTCCATCAAAGAGCTGGAGCTCGCACAAAAACTAATTTCACCCACTGCTCTATGCCTGTAAACCTGTGATGTGACGAGAAAAATGATACCCACTTCAACCTAGTATATATTCTTCATTTTACATCAAATTGTCTATTTAGTAGGCTATTTTTAATCTAATGTATTATCTCAAAGTACAAATTTGAATCAAGGAATTTTACTTGTAACAGCAGTTGCATTTCTGTTTTACTTTAACCCATTTTGGGCGGGAACCCCTTTTGGTGTTAGCATTACGTTATACTTTAGCTATTGAAAAATAGCAGATCTACAAGCTCATAGCGCGCCACCGAGTGGCACGCTACGAGCTTGTAGATCTGCTATTTTTGAAAAATCGAAGAACGACTGACATAGAAACATAGCTTTTTCAGAAAACTGTCAGGATGTAGAAGACATTTATAGAATCTGATCTCAGGTCAAAATGGGTTAATAATGCGGCACTAGTGTAACCTTTTGATGAATACAATTGTATGTTGTCCAATATGTACAGTATAGAGGAGTATGATAATACAATATATAACTTATACAATATGTATGGTATAGAGGAGTATGATAATACAATATATAACTTATACAATATGTATGGTATAGAGGAGTATGATAATACAATATATAACTTATACAATATGTATGGTATAGAGGAGTATGATAATACAATATATAACTTATACAATATGTATGGTATAGAGGAGTATGATAAAACACTATATAACTTATACAATATGTATGGTATAGAGGAGTATGATAATACAATATATAACTTATACAATATGTATGGTAGAGGAGTATGATAAAACAATATATAACTTATACAATAATTGGGGAGGTTGTATTTTGTCTCCCTGCTCTTCCATTGAGACATTTTTAAGTAAGCCTGTCTGAGCTTTTACTTGACGCTCATAGGGGCTCATAGCGTGATACGGCTTGATGTACGAGTACACCCCCTGGACATGACGCTAGTATGACGCAGGGACTTTACCACCCAATCCAACCCTTGATGCTATGAGTGCCAAGCAGGGAGGCATTGGGGTCCCATTTTCCCAGAGTCTTTGGTATGACCCGGCCGGGGATCAAACCCCGGCCTCCCAGTCCCAGCTGGGCAGACACTCGGACACTGAGACATTTAGATAACGTGTCAAAGGTCATGTCTTACCTAGACAGGATCTGACAGCAGGCAAGTCTCTATTAGCTCAATGGTAAATACATAAATAACAAAATCAGCACTTCTGTCATACCATCTGGAGCAACGGAAGCTCTATCATGAGTAAGCAATAAGGAAGTGGAGCCTCCTCCCCACTTCTGTTTCGTCTTACAGTCTGCAAATGTATATCCCAATCTA
Organism: Electrona antarctica; assembly: GCF_951216825.1. Lineage (NCBI taxonomy): Eukaryota > Metazoa > Chordata > Actinopteri > Myctophiformes > Myctophidae > Electrona > Electrona antarctica. The sequence continues at coordinate 24,903,112 of NC_136803.1, read as the reverse complement.
AATAGAAATAATCTAAACATATATAGCTTGCTGCTTTAGCAGAAACGGATATTAAAAAAGTTAAATGTAAAGATATTTTAAAATATATCTTCACGAGCGCGGAAATGGCAGCTTCATTACTCGGTGTAGTTCTAAGATTCTGTTTGTAAGCATTCGGGAGATTGTGGAATAGTACGCGAGACAGAAGAGGAAAGTTACATGAGTAATACATCAGAGCATGTTCCACCACCGCATCTCGTCTCGTACATCTTCCGAGTGGTGCTTTTAAGCATTGTACAACATCCCCCCCCACCCCTCCCCCCCACCCCTCCCCGCCCGCCACCCCCACAAAAAGCCCATTAGCGGGAACCTGCTAACTAGGGCTTCACAGATTGAGGCCTTGTTTGCTTGGCCGCTGCGGGACTCCGCCGCTGTGTGAAATGGATTAATAGCGCTCCTTCCATCCTGTACATACATCAGAGCGAGGCCGGCGGAGATTATGAGCTGTCTGCCGAAACAGGAGGCAGAGCGATGGGGGAAGGTCGGGGGGTGGGGGGGGGGGGGGGGGGGTAGGTGGGTGGGTGTGCTGCCTGACGATGTTGCGTTCCACCGCCCAGCTGACAGGGGCTCGGAGGCCTCGAGTGGGATCGATAAGCTCTTTAGCCGTGCATTCGTCGCTGCTGTATGTCAAGTAGCGTAAAATAGCCGAGAAAAAGAAATCTCACAACATTTAGACGGGCAATTTGTCCATAGGCAATGTATACCAAATGACCGTCTATTATTGCCGTATGTTTGTCGATTCGTGCCAGATATTTGTCTTTTCAACAACCGCGTGTATGTGTGTTTGACAAACGTTCGCCTAATTTCGACATAATAGTTTTCGCCTATTGTGACATGCTCAGAACAGGGCTTCATTGTGGTTTAAAGACGGTCGATAAAATGGCTCATGGAGTCACAGTAGCGTTTGGTGAGCTGAACGCAGATATGCACAGGGCTCTTATGATGCACGTGGACACACACTGAACATGCACTATACGGCGCACACGAGGTGCAGGTGTGTGAAAAGGCCAAGGGACACACACACACTGTCCCACGTGCTGTCTGACTCCCACCGACACACACATGCACACAAGCACCGCACGCGCACGTATAGGCGTACGCATGCACAAACAAACACACAAACACACACACTTCCTATAAGAGGTGATTTAATCAGCAAATTGTTGATATTGGACATTTTCCCACAGGAACCACTTATGAAGTTCCTCCCCAGACACCTTGCTATTAAGGAACTCTCTCACACACGTCACGAGATCTCATTATTAACATACACAATGTATTGCGTGCGCGCGCACACACACACACACACACACACACACACACACACACACACACACACACACACACACACACACACACACACACACACACACACACACACACACACACACACACACACACAAACAAGAGTCAGACACAGCACATACAGGCTCTCCATTCATAATATGCTGTGTGACTGTGTCCCAGTGGAATTGGTGTGGGTCTCTCCAGGCGAGCAGAGCAAACATCCTCTGGGGCGTAAACAGACGTCTTGGGCCTCGGTGACGTTCCTCTGGACAATAATATGCTGTTGTCCAAATCACTTCACCTGGAAGAGGTTAGACCAGAGCAGAGGGAGAGAGGAACAGGGGGGGGGGGGGTAAATCAGTGCTGCGCGACGTCTCCGAGTGGTGGTCTCTCTGACTGTACGGGGCTCCATTCTTCTGTTAGGCGTGTGTTTATGCGTCGACATCCCCCCTCCATTGTGCGCCTGACAATGTTACTGTTAGTAATTGTTGGTAATTGTTGGTAATTGTTGATTGGTTGGCCTTTTGTTTCACGGCAGCGGCTGAGATTCGAATGCGATCTGTATCTCTATGGGTCTGTTGTGTGCGTGTGCGTGCGTGCGCGCGCGCGCGCGAGAGAGAGAGAGAGAGAGAGAGAGAGAGGGTGGAGAGAAATATAGATCCTCAATTCCTCAAACTGCTGTAACCTTGTATTTTTCTTTTTCCATTTCAAATAAGCTAAACTAAACCAAAAGACAAAAGCCTCTTAAAAAACGGGTGCTTTTGTGTTACGATATAGCGCTGGAATGAGCTTGAGGGGCATGAAACTCTAGGCCGGTTTTGTCATTTGTTTTCCAGTTCAGGTATAAACAACAGCAGCAGTAAAAAAAAAAAAAAAGAAAAGAAAAAACATGGCAGGCCTGGTGAGCAAAGCAGCTGCAACTAATAACACTAATAATGGGTGTGTTAGATTTACGTGTGCCCACAGCCATGGATGTGCCACTGGTCAGTGCTTGCACGTTCACGCACACACGCACGCACGCACGCACGCACACACACACACACACACACACACACACACACACACACACACACACACACACACTTGCCGTTAATTTGATCAGTTGTAGCTGTGTTGCTCAGATGCAGCCTGCCATGTTTTTATATAAGCTCATGGTTTCATCTCCCTTTACGCGCAGCATCTCAGCCCTTTAGAAATGGACCCTTGTGGGCACTCGGGTGGCGCTATGTGGTAAAGTATAGCTGCACACTGTCGAGCGTCTATATACAAACACAAAATGGTCCACGTCCGGTGGAGGGACGCCGGACAGGGAGGGTGATATTTGTCACTATTATTCAATTCTATTTCCTATGGGCTGTGGTGGCACCTGTCAGCGGGGAGCGTTGGGGGGTGGGTGGGAGAGGAGTAGGACTCCTTCACTGGCAGGTGACCCGGTAGGATTCAACAGCAGTGACAACCGACAGCATGCACATGGTAGTGTGTGTGGCTGTGGGGTGGAATTCATTGGCTTAACCCCTTTTGGTGTTTTAAACATTATGTTATAATTTAGCTATTGAAAAATAGCAGATCTACATGCTCATAGCGCGCCACCGAGTGGCACGCTACGAGCTTGTAGGAGCTTGTATTTTTGAAAAATCGTGAAAATGTGGCACAAATCTTTGAATATATTCTTTCAGAGTGAATGTTTTTAACTCAAATCTTTGCTTCTGGGGAACAGCATATTTCCAGATAGGGGTCGGCGCCGGCGGCCAATTACATATATTTCTGGGGGTCCTTGACATGAAAATGTTTGAGAACCACTGACACAGAAACATGGGTTTTTCAGATAACTGTCAGGATGTAGAAGACATTTTTAGAATCTGATCCCAGGTCAAAATGGGCTAACACTATCATATTGAAATGAACACTGGATTCATATGCGTCTGCCTCTCTCTCTCTCTCCGTGTGTCCAGAACTCAACAGCTACCTGTCGGTGGAAGCCAGCCCCAAGACGGC